>NW_028318103.1:382500-682500 GCF_062004578.1 Staurois parvus
ATGGGGCCCTCATCTCACTGACCCCCAGTGTAATGGGGCCCTCATCTCACTGACCCCCAGTGTAATGGGGCCCTCATCTCACTGACCCCCAGTGTAATGGGGCCCTCATCTCTTTGACCACCAGTGTAATGGGGCCCTCATCTCACTGACCACCAGTGTAATGGGGCCCTCATCTCACTGACCACCAGTGCAACATGGCAAGTTCTACTGACTACCTACGGGAAGGAACATTGCAAGTTTCACCATCTGGGTTTCCTTTCATGCCTTTTTTAGTTCCAAGTAGTTGTATCATTTTATATTGAAGGATAACAGAGCATAAACATTACTGTGTTGCAGAAGAGGAATAAGATATCTTGGGTAACACAAACGGCTGTATACAATTGCACGCCATGCACTCCTGAGGGCATCAGACACAGCTGGATAAAGGCAGTACATAATGTTACCAAAAGTATGGCTTCTTCAGGGGATGAAATGAAAAGAAAGGAGCCTTTAAATTGGCATTTCTCTACCACTGCTCCTCCAGCGGCTGTTAGGGATTCCTTCAGCAAGGAGCAATATCTGCCTCTCATGTACAGGTGCATCTCAATAAATTAGAATGTCATCAAAAAGTGAATTTATTTCAGTAATCCATATATAGATTAATTCCCCACACAGAGTGATATATTTCAAGCATTTCTTTCTTTTCATTTTGATGCATATTGCTTACAGCTAGTGAAAACCCACAATTCCGTATCTCAGAAAAATAGAGTATTGTAAAAAAAGTTCAATATTGTAGACTCATGGAGGTTTATTTACTAAAGCTGGAGAGTGCAAAATCCAGCTCACTTCTGCATAGAAACCAATCAGCTTCCAGGTTTTATTGCCAAAGCTTAAAGCTGAGGTTAGAAGCTGATTGGCTATCATGCACAGCTGCACCAGATTCTGAGTGCACTAGTTTTAGTAAATCTCCCTCATGGTGTCGCACTCTAATCAGCTAATTAACTCCAAACACCTGTAACATTTTCCTGAGCCTTTTAAATGGTCTCTCAGTCTGGTTCAGTAGGTTACACAGTCATGGGGAAGACTGCTGACTTGACGGTTGTCCAGAAGCCAGTCATTCACACCCTCCATACGGAGGGTAATACAGGCCATAGATGGGTCGAAAATCGGCCGATTTGTCGGCCGAAAATAAAATCGGCCGATTTTCGGATCGTTAGTGGGCGATTTGGTCAGCCGTTTTTCGGGATTTTGGCCGTTTTTTTTTTTTGGTAAAGTTGGAAAAAAATCGGCCGATTTTCGCGGCATTAATGGGCCAATCGGCCGATTTTTTTACCGATAAAAAATCTGCGCATGAGCAGTGACCTGCAAGAGGAAGACAAAAAGAAGAAGAAGAGGAAGAAGAGGATGAGGAAGAAGAAGAAGAGGATGAGGAAGAAGAGGATGAGGAAGAAGAAGAAGAGGATGAGGAAGATGATGAAGAAGAGGATGAGGATGAAGAAGAAGAAGAAGAGGATGAAGAAGAAGAAGAGGATGAAGAAGAAGAAGAGGATGAAGAAGAGGATGAGGATGATGAAGAAGAAGAGGATGAAGAAGAAGAGGAAGAGGATGAGGAAGAAGATGAAGAAGAAGAGGAGGATGAAGATGAAGAAGAAAAAGAGGATGAAGATGAAGAAGAGGATGAGGATGAAGAAGAGGATGAGGATGAAGAGGATGAAGAAGAAGAAGTAGGATGAAAATAAGAATTCCAGTCCAGCAAAAAGTATCTCTGCAGAGAGCTCCGCTATTTCTGACAGTTCTCTGACAGTTCTTTGACATTTACAGCGGTTGAAACATTGTATCTATTTGTTTCCGAATAAAAACATCTGTATCCTAAATGGAAACAAATAGATACAATGTTTCAACCGCTGTAAATGTGAAGGAACTGTCAGAGAACTGTCAGAAATAGCGGAGCTCTCTGCAGGGACACTTTTTGCCAGCTGTAGAAGGGATGAAAGTCGGACGATTTTTTTTTTACCATTGATGGTAACGTCGGCCGCTTGAACGACCGAATTTTCGTTTTTTAAAAGAAAAATCTGCTGTTTTTTCTCCCCATCTATGGCCTGCATTAGTCACAAAAGGGAGATAAGCTGACTGTTCACATAGTGCTGTATCCAAGCATATTAATGGAAAGTTGAGTGGAAAGTAAAAGTGTGGCAGGAAAACGTGTACAAGCAGCAGGGATCCCTGCAGCCTTGAATGGATTGTGAAGCAAAGGCCATTCAAGATTTTGGAGAGATTCACAAGGAGTGGACTAAAGTTGGTGTCAGTGCTTCAAGAGCCTCCACACACTGACCTGTATCCAGGACATGGGCTACAACTGTTGCATTCCTTGTGTTAAGCCACTCCTGAGCCAGAGACAACGTCAGAATCGTCTTACTTGGGCTAAGGCAGTGGTTCTCAACCTTCCTAATGCTGTGACCCTTTAATACAGTTCCTCATGTTGTGGTGACCCCCAACCATAAAATTATTTATCCAGTGATTATAATTCATGAGTGTCGTTTTACCTCTAATACTGCTGCTTTCAACACAGTAGCTGCTTTCTACACAGTAGCTGCTCTTTACACATCGGAAATATGTGTTTTCTGATGGTCTTAGGGGACCCCTGTGAAAGGGTCGTTCGACCCCCAAAGGGGTCGCGACCCACAGGTTGAGAACCACTGGGCTAAGGAAAAAGGACTGGACTGTTGTTCAATTGTCAAAGGTCCTCTTTTTGGATGAAAGTAAATTTTGCATTTAATTTGGAAATCAAGGTCTTAGACTCTGGAGGAAGGGTGGAGAGGCATAGAATCCAAGTCTCATGAGGTCCAGTGTGAAGTTTCCACAGTCAGTGATGATTTGGGGAGCCATGTCATCTGCTGGTGTTCTAGAGCACTTCATGCTTCCCCCTGCTGACCAGCTTTATGGAGATGTTGATTTCATTTTCCAACAGGATTTGGCACCTGCCCACACTGCCAAAAGTACCAATACCTGGTTTAATGGTCATAGTATCACTGTGCTTGATTGGCCAGCAAACTTGCTTGACCTAAACCCCATAGAGAAGCTGTGGGGTATTGTTAGGAGGAAGATGACACACCAGACCTAACAATGCAGACGAGCTGAAGGCTGTTATCAAAGCAACCTGAGCTTCAATAACACCTCAGCAGTTCCACAGGCTGATCGACTCCATGCCACGCCGCATTGATGTAGTAATTCGTACAAAAGGAGCCCTGACCAAGTACTGAGTGCATTCTATACTGTACATGGACACGCTTTTTCAGTAAGCCAACATTTCTGTATTAAAAAAATCTTTTTTTTTTTTTTTTTTTTTTTATATTGGTCCTATGTAATCGAAGTTTCTAAAACTGAAGTTTGGGTTTTCACTAGCTGTACACCATAATCATCAAAATTAAAAAAAAGAAATGCTTGAAATATATCAGTGTGTGTGTAATGAACCTATATAATGTGAATTTCACTTTTTTAAATTCAATTACTGAAATAAATTTAACTTTATGATATTCTGATTTATTGAGATGCACCTGTAAGTAATCACTGGCACTAATAATCATTCAGATATCTGTAAGGGGATAGTTCTTTCCACGGACCATCATGCTATTGTACCGTGAATTGTACATATAGTAATTATTAGCAGGGGTTATGAGACCCGAAAATTAATTTAAAGTGATTTGTAAACCGTTACATATACCCAATGAAGTGATTGGCCTCAGGTGATACACAGAGATGAAACAAATCCTCCAACATACGTTGTACCTGTTTATCTGCAGTCTTCTCTACATCCTTGCAAAGTGTTGAATTTACACAGGATCTGTCAGCATTGAAAACAAGGGGATGGGGAGCGGAAGTTACACTCCGTGAGGAGAGTGTGGAGAGCTGACTGGAGGGAAGGAATCCACCCCCCCCTTTACACAACACACAGGAACAGAGCTGAGGCTGCCAATCTCAGGCTGTACTCACCCCTGTCACTATTTTTCTCTTTGTGTCAGGGAAACTTGTCAGAAGTGACTCATGCTGATAGCAGAGGAACAGGGCTGCGGACAGAAATGAGACAAGCACACACTATAGATGGATATGCTTTGTTCATTTTCCATGTCAAAGGTTTACAATTACTTTAAGGGTTCCTCAATGTTAAAAATGTTGAGACAGGCTGAGGTAAATGGTCTGGGGTGGCTTTCCTTTAATTTCCTGCCAGGGGTGGCTTTCCTGTAATTTTTTTTGGAATGGTTTCATGTCTTTATTATTACTGAACGTAGTTACTGTTTATGATATCCTGTATAGCACCCTTGAGTGTCAAAAAAGCAAATGCTTATTCTTTTATTTATTCCTATATCTACAACTCTGTTCACAGTAAAGTGACATGAGATGTAGATATAATAATTTTTGGCAGGGTTTAGGGTTTTTCTTTTTTTGGAGACCTGACCTTTGTTTCAGGGGGGCCATGTCACAAAGGTTAAGAAAGGTTGGTCTAATGTACTGTATGTGTTGCAAACAGGGGCAGACTGACCATTTGGAAACTCAGGCACGGCCCGGGGACAGTAGGGGCCCCATGAGATGCCCCTGGTACCTTTTTCATAGACTTTTTTGAGTTTGGGCAAGGACACAAGGGCCCCATGCTCCCCTATTGCCCGGGGGCCTCATGAGTTGTCAGTCCGCCCCTGGTTGCAAGGGTCATGTTTTATACTGAACGGCTAAATGAATAGTCATTGTCAGACTTGGGGCTTGCTTACACCTGTGTTAACCCTCTAAAGAATGATCCATGATGGATGGCTTTTCAGAGGGCATTTGAGAAATTGTAACCCCTAAAAGCCTGCACTACTGCTTTGTAACCATGTGCATTGCAGCCCCATTCACCTAAATGGGTTGTGTTCGGTAGCGGTACTGCCCACCGAACATGGCAGTGGGATCATTTGTTTTGCTGTGCACCACTGTCCATCAAATGCGAATGGGACGATCATCGTTGTTGTGCACTACTGCCTGCTGAAAGCGACAAAGTTGATCAGTGTTGCTGCAATGCAATGCAGACATGGCATTTGTATATACACCTGTATGGCTGTCTTTTGCAGCTGGGGGGGGGTGTTGAAAAACATTGCAGCCCAACCACCTGTTTTTCTGCCCCCCCCCCCCCCCAATTGCAACTGCAAGTGTAAATGAGCCCTAACTTCTCTGCAGTGATCAGATTGCTTAGCAGGACATGGAAGCCCATTCAAAGCTACAGAATGATGTTTGGCTTCTGGAATGTGGCCAAATACAGCCCAAGCTTTTTAAACCCTGACACATATCGGAGCATCTAATGACATTTGCGTTGACTTACAAGAATTGAGAATTGCTGTGGTCGATATTACTAAGCACTGTCCGGTGTATGCTTCTAAAGAGCTACAACGTTCTTGTTGGACTCACTTATGGGTTCAGTAAAGATACCGTCAGTGGAGGAGTTGGTGGAGCCTGCAGCCCCGGGGCCCTAACTGGACTGATGCACAGATGGTACCTTTTGTTACCTATGATCGCTCAATATAATAAATCTATAAACAATGCAGTGCTACTCATAAACCAAAAAGCATATAAGAAGTGTATACGACCCCAATGATAATAATGGAACACTATAAATGAATAAGTGGAAATATGAATCACTCAGTGTTAACATGTAGTGAAATCATGCAAACACAACTGATAGTTGTTCCATTATTATCATTGGGGTCATATACACATCTTATATGCTTTTTGGTTTATGAGTAGCGCTGCATTTGTTTATAGATTTATTATATTGAGCGATCATTGGTATATGATTTGATGTTAGCAGCTGCTCACAGATAGATAGTGTTCGTTTTAATTGGAGCGCAGGAGGTTCACACCATTATTGTTCACCTTTTGTTACCTGTACCATCATTTTCTGCCTAAAATATTTCCAAGTAAACGAGTTCTTTTCATAACTTTAATTGCTATCAGATGGTTTAAACTGAAAATTACAGGGGTTTTTTTGTGGTTTTTTTTTTTTATTTTATTCCTTGCACAACTTGGAGAGACCTGTACAGGTATCCCTAACCTGTGACACCATAAAGACACCTCTGGTCTCTGTGTTGCAGTGTAAAGGAAAGATGACATATAAATGCAGCTAAATTGTTTTACCTTGATGTGGTTTCTAGATAACATGTTGGGGTCCCGTTTAAAGCGTAGTTTGCTTTCATGATTGGGTACTTTCCATCAGACGCTGTGGTAAATTGCTGTAGGCGGAAGTGTCTGTGGTCGCAGTTCTGCAAAAAGACCGCTTAGATTAGCATGATAACTCGGCACCGTCAGAGAAATATAAACGGTAAATGCCAAATGTGCAGTTTCTATTCTATGTCTAACAAGCTTATTAGTGTGGTTTTCTTACGTGATAATTCAGTGTTTGCATATAACATATAATTCACAGACCAATTTTCTATTTTTTTTTTTTTAGTTTTTTAACTAGTAGCATTTATTGAGTTTTAAGTACAAAACATTGATTCAACCCTTATACAATACAGCTCAGAGGCAATCTGAATCCTTATTCACAGTGTGTGCGTGTGTATATGTTATATATATATATATATATATATATTAGATTGTAAGCTCCAAGGATCAGGCCCTCCTAACCCTCTTGTATTGAACTGTATTGTTGCTGTATTGTCTCCCTTTATATTGTAAAGCGCTGAGCAAACTGTTGGCGCTATATAAATCCTGTATAATAATAATATACATATATATATATATATATATATATATATATACACACATACACTATATTGCCAAAAGTATTGGGCCAGCCCTCCAAATCATGTGATTCAGGTGTTCCAATCACCTCCATGGCCACAGGTGTATAAAATCAAGCCCCTAGGCATGCAGACTGCTTCTACAGACATTTGTGAAAGAATGGGTCGCTCTCAGGAGCTCAGTGAATTCCAGCGTGGTCCCGTGATAGGTTGCCACCTGTGCAATAAATCCATCCATGAAATTTCCTTACTACTCGGGGTATGGACATTTTTGAAAAAACTACTTGTCCAGGGACTAAATCGGTGCCCCAATCTACTTGTCCCTCAAGACAATCTACTTGTCCAGATAAAAAAATATATATTTTTTTAACAAAATCCGTATTTAAATCTGAGGTGATATTAGGAATGTTTTAAAAACAAAAGGGGTTTTATGGTGACTTAAATGTTTAATATTTTAGACATTGCTCTGTTTATCTCCTCCTCCCCTCCCTGCCTCTCTCCAGCACCGCACCCAGGGTCTAGCAGGGAGGAGAGAGACCTTGCAGTGTAATGAGCACTGATTGGGTGCTTGTCAGGAAAGGGTGGGTCAGGGCTTATCCTTTTATCCCCTTTTTGCATTTGTTGCACAAGATTAAAAAAAATTATTTTAGGCCTGAAGATTACACAAAACCCCCAAACATGATATATTTTCTGAAATCAGAGACCCTAGAGAATAAAATAGTGGTAGTTCCAATTTTTCATGTTGCATGATATTACCACAAAATTTCAGTTAAAAATACAAGTTATTTTTAGGGCACAAAAAAAGCTATAAATTGCACTATTTTTTTTTTTTTTTGTAAAATATAAAAGACGAGGTTGCAGCAAGTAAATAGATATCCAACTTGTCAAACCTTAAATTTGCATGCACTTGTGAAATGGCGACAAATTTCAGTACCCTATATTTTCTATAGGTGACTCTTTTAAAGCCCCTTCTAGGTCATCAGTTTGGCATTTCGGAGGAGGTCTGGTGCTAGAATTATTGCTCTTATTCTGGCATGCGTGGCGATATGTAACATGTATTGCAATCGATGTTTCTCATGCGTAGGCGCTCCAGCGTGTGCTTTTACATTTCTACGTCTGAATATGTGGGGACAGCTCAATATCTTTTGGGGAGGGGAAGTTATGTGATTGGGTGTAACTTTCATTTTTTACAAATTTAAAAAAAAACTTTTTTTTTTTTTTACTTTTTTTTTTTTTTACTTTTTTTTTTACTTTTTTTTTCATCACATAGGGGACAATGTTCCCTATGTGATGATTTTTTTGGTGATATGTACTCTTTATTGAGAAGTCCAAGGTCCAAAAGAGCCTGGATGTCTCCCCTCTGCTCCCCTGAATGTAATGCAGTGCACATTCTTTCCCGGCCTCAATTACCGGGAATCTGTGAATGTGGACCTGGAAGTGACATCAAACTTCACTTCTGGGTCAGGACAAGAAGGGGAGGGGAGCGGACATGTTCGCTCTCCTCCCTCCCCTCTAGCCGCTGGTGGTGAACCGGTCCTGGGCCCACAAATTTGTGGAGCCTGGGAGACAGTGGGCGGGGGGAGCTTCACACGGGGGGGGGGGGGGGGGGTGTAGAGGCTGGTACTGTGTGAAAGCATTCAGGTGGCAGCGCTGCTGCCCGAATGCTTCCACCTGACAGGTGAGCCCTGCCGCTTGCCTGCAGCAGGGCTAAAGGTACTACATGTCTCAGGCGATAGGAATTGCACATCTCTGCTACTAAATTTTCCACAGTCAACTGTTAGTGGTATTATAACAAAGTGGAAGCAACTGGCAACAGCAGCCACAAAGTGGTAGGCCATGTAAAATGACAGAGCGGGGTCAGTGCATGCTGAAGTACACAGTGCGCAGAAGTCACCAAATGTCTCCATAGTCAATAGCTAAAAACCTCCAAACTTCATGTGACCTTCAAATTAGCACAACAGTGTGCAGAGAGCTTCATGGAATGGATTCCCATGGCCAAGCAGCTGCATCCAAGCCTTACATCACCAAGTGCAATGCAAAGCGTCGGATGCAGTGGTGTAAAGCACGCCACCACTGGACTCTAGAACAGTTGAGACGTGTTCTCTGGAATGAAGAATCATGCTTCTCTGTCTGGCTATCCAATGGAGGTGTCTGGGCTTGGTGGTTGGGGAGCATTTTGGGAGCTGTGCTCCCTTTCTTAAAGCTCTGAGGAAGGGAGCACGACTCCTGAAATGTGTCAATGTCCACAATAGCAGCTTCCAGGTCGGGACTCCATCATCTGACATTGTTACATGCCTGATTGCACAGTTGGTTTGTGAGTACCCATTTGACTTTTGTACGTAATAAAGCTCGTCTATCATGGTAATGCACGAGGAGTGTGTGCCCTCATGTGCATTTGTAGTGGTTTTTTTTTTTATTACATCTTGGATTATACCCAAGCTAATTTAGGGTGGGAAGAATAAAGGACATCATGATTCAAGTGCTGCTTCATGAAATTTTAATTAGTTTGAAAAGGTGCTGACACCACCGCTGCACCAAATCTCGAAGAGCTGGTGGAGACTACGTCTAACTTGTAGTGCCAGATGAAGGTCTCACTTGAACTCCAGTTAGCTGTCCTGCATATGTCTTCCACTGACACCTTCATGACTGATGCCCAAGAGGCTGCCACCCTGCTGGTCAAATGAGCCCGTACAGTCTGCAGAGGAGCAAGGCCCTGTTGTTTGTATGCAAGGCTGATTCCTTTGGTGATCCAGGTCGCTATAATTCTTGCTGATGCAACTTCTCCTCTTCTTGGCCCAGATGATAGAATTAACAAACTTTCTGTCTTACGTATTTGCTGAGAGCATTGCAGATATACGTAGACACCAGGCTGACCATGTCTAGTGGTCTCAGGTCTAATTGGTTTGTCTGTTCCGGAGACTGTGTGAAGCTTGGTAACACCACTTCCCAATTCATATGAAATCTGGAGGTCACCTTGGAAGCTGAGGCTGGTGAAAGTCTCAGAATCAACCTATCCAGAAGAATTATGCAAAAGAGAGGTTTGAAAGATAGAGCTGGTAATTCGGAAACCCTTTTTGCTGTCATAATAGCTGTAAGGAAGACTTATTTAATTGTTAAGAGCCACAGTGGGCATGACTCAGCGGGACCAAACAACGTCTGTAGGAGCGCTTTTAGCACTGTGCCCAAATCCCAGGTTGGAAAGAAATTCTTCTTAGGAGGCCTTATTCTTATTGCCGCCCTGGAGAACTGTTTTCTCAGAGGCTCATCTGCCCATCTGTGCCCGGAGAAGGAGGATAGCGTTGAACCTTGCACAACGATGGAGCTATAGGCTAGGCCTATTTTTAGTGCTGATTGTAGGAAGTCTAACATATTTGGAGCCAATGGCGAGAACCTGTATTGCGAGACGAAGTCTACAAATCTCCTCCAAATCCTTGAATAACGACTGTGGTGTGATCCACCAAGCTAGACTATGCCGAAGTCAGAAAGTCAATAGGATCTTCTGATTCAATGAGGTGCAATCCCATTGTCTTAGGAAGGATACTAGCCCATGGCACTGCCAGAATGGCTGTCGTAAACATCCCCAGGATCGTCATACAATCTCTCGCCAATAACACAGAGGAAGTCATTACTGCCTTGACACATGCTTTTAGCTCAGCCCGCTTGTGGTGAGGTAGGAATACGTTTTCTTCTCTTGTGTTGAATATTAGGTCTAAATAATCCACTTCCTGAGTTGGAGACAGATGGCTTTTCTGACTGTTTATCAGCCAACCAAAGCTGGTTAAGATCTTCAATACCTTGTTGCGTTGTCGTGTCAGTTCTCCGCTTGAATCTGGAAAATTCTGGGCTCTATAAATTGGTTTAAAGATCTCAGGTCTAGCACCAGCCTGAGATCCTCTGAGACTTTGGATATCAAAAAAATTGGTAAGTAGACCCCCTTTTCTTGTTTTTCCAGGGGCACTGGCAAAATTGCTTTTTTCTAATGTAATTCGGTAACACAGTTTCTTAAAATCTTTCCTTTTGGTCTTGTGGCCATCCTGTCTGGATGAAAATATTTGGTGGCTTTTCTCAAAACTTTATTTTGTAGCCCTGTCTCACTGTTTCCTGGACCCATCGATCTGTAATTTTCACCATCCACACCTCCACACCACACCGCCACAATGATTTATCCGCTTTCTTGGCTGCTTGTGCTACCCTAGACTTCAAGCCCCATAGAAATGAACTTTGTGTTCCCCTCCATTGTGGTCTAGCGTATTCTCGACCCAGTCTGTTTGACCTGGATTCTCGAGCTCTAAAATCGGGTTGCCTTGAACAAAATGGTTGCTGACGCTTCCTTGCCATCTGCAGTAATAGGCTCGATTTTCTGCCGGTAACCCGCTTTATTGCTTCCTCTAAGGTCTTTCCAAATAGCATTTTGCCATTGTACTGGATGTTGCATAGCACCTGCTTTAAGACTCCATCTGTGTCCTAATGCCTGAGTCAGAGGGCCCTCTTCGCTGTTACAGAATGCGCCATCAGTCTAGCCAGCAGTTTCACTAGATCTATGGATTACTCTGCTAGAAAAAGGGGCCATCAAGTTGAGTTCCTCCAGAGCCGCAATAATTAAGTGTTCTTGCATAGCAAGACCACTTACTGTTATCTCACATATATATTCTTATTATTATAGCCAAATTTATCACCCTAACTCCTCCCACAGTTTTTACACTACATAGACCATAATATACCGAAACGTGCGGATTGTTCCCGATTGGTGTGCTATTACTTTGTGGAACTTTTCGCCGAATGGTTCACGAAATATCGGCGTTTTTGTGGTGAAATTGGTCCCATAGGAATGAATGGCGGAATGTTCAAAACTAGAGTGTGAGCTGACAAAAGCTAGAGTGTGAGCTGAAAAATCAGGACATGATTTCTAAACTGCCATCACTCCCTCATTTTCAAGCCCACCTACACAAATCTTATATCAAAACGTTCAGCTATCCCTGCTGCCACTAAAAATGTCCACAGCTAGACCATAGTCCTGATAGTTTTCACAATATGATGATTTGTTTGCAACTCACGCCGCCCATTGACATTCATTGAAACTCCACTCTAGCCACCTCAAATTTAAAGGGCAATTTCTAAACTGTGACTGTGCCTTCATTTTTAATATTTCAGAGACATACTGTGCATCAAAATGTAGGTCTGGGTCTTGTGATTCTCACAATATAAAGCTCTTCAGTGTAGGATTAATAATTTTAAAACTACAACTGTTTGAAGATGGCAACTGCAAGTGAAGTGAGGAAGTTGGAGCAGTTTGTTTTTAACCGCTCTTCTCTGCCCTTGCTGTAGAGTGAGTTGCCATAGGAACCCAGGTGTGTGAGCAGGCAGCAGAGTGACAAGCCACTCCACCCAGTTACTCCGCCCACTCCAGTTGTAGACTGGTAGAGGCAAGAACACTTCACACAATTTCCCCAGAAATTTTTAGCTTTTGTAGTTCTAGTTTTTTCGACACCTTGAATTTATATGGTGTTCAGTTCTGGGGCTGACCTATAATGACTTGTGCATCATTTGACTGTGGTGTAGCATAAAAGCATAGACTTTATTAATCAAAAAATTGGAAACTCAAAAAAAGGTAGAAGAATAAAAGGCTCATCAAGTCCAAAACACCGCTGTGATAGGCCGATCTAGTCACCCTGTACTCGGTGTGATGGATCCCAGTAGCCCTTGGTTGTGCTGGTGGTTCCCAGCACTTCCTGGGTGGTCCGGGTCTCTTGGGAAGGTGGAAGTGACATAAGCACCAGAAGAGGAAGCGGTGGGCTTATTACAAGTCAAGCTCAATAGAAAACATTGGACAAAGTGGAAAGGTACCGCGGTATTAACATTTTGGTTATACATTGAAGTAGATCTGAACTTTTTCTAGTTCAAGAACATCCTTCCTGAGAATTGGTGACCAAAACTGAAATGCGTACTTAAAGCGGAGCTCCACCCAAAAGGAGAAGATCCGCTTTAAACCTTTGTCCCCTGATTGCCACCTTTGGGTAGACTCCCCAAAAGACTCCCAGAAGACTCCCCGTAGTCTTCTGGGACACGTGACAGGTCCCAGAAGACTACGGGGCCATTCACAATGCGCAACGCTTCTCGCTCATGGACAGTGGGCACCCGGCTGTGAAGCCGCAAGCTGTCACTGCCGGGTGCCTACATTGAAGATGCCGGTGCCAGGGAGAGAAGATGGCCGGTGAAACCAGCGGTGCTGAGGACACTTCTGGACCGAGGGACAAGTAAGTGTCTATATTTTAAAAGTCAGCAGCTACAGTTTTTGTAGCTGCTGACTTTTATTTTTTTTTTTTCAGGTGCAACTCAGCTTTAAGATGTAGCTGTATCAGAATTTTAGGGGTAACAATATAATTTTATATCTTGATTAAATAGTTTTGTTTTGTTTTTAAATCCATGAGAGTAGTCTGCTTGCCTTGTTTGCTGCAGCTTGGTATTGCATGCTATTGCTGAGTCTGTGGTCTACAAATATTTTTCTATCCTCGACTCTTCTAGAGGAGCTTCCCGTAATGAGTAACTTGCACACATATTTTTAGCACCAAAGTGCAAAACTTTATATTTTTTTTCAACATTTAATAAATAATCTGCCTTGTAGCTGCCCTTCCCCGTTTTATCATGGTTTTCCTGTAAAGCTGTTATCTCCTGTATATAAACTCAGAAACCCAGACCCTCATGCACACTGGATGTGTTAACAGCGGCTGTTTTTGGCTTTTGGTATTTTTTTTTCTACAACCAGTAAAGTCCCCAACATGTTATCCTATGTGTCCATGCACACATAGACTGTAATCAACGTTTTTTGGCAGGTGCATTTTTTGGCTGGAAAAAACCCAGGACTACTGTCTTTTAGCTGTAAAATCGCTCTAACGCTGAAAAATATGGCAAACCCAGTAAAAGGTGTTAAAACACGGCATACAGGTGTTTTTGGCCTCTTTTTGAGCAACATTTTTTTTTCTTGTAAGAAAAACACTAAAAAACGCATCAAAATGCCGCTAAATGCTAATGCAAAAAGTCTAAAAAACACTGAAAAACTCTGAAAAACACAGGCTGAAGTTGGAAGTGACGAAACACGTCAGGGTGTAACATCGGACATAAACTGTAAGTTACAGAGTGGCCATTTTGAAGAAGGTTTTTACATCCCATGCTGTGTTTAAGATTGGATATATGCCGAGACACACATTTCGTTTCTAAGCACAATTTAATTAATAAATGGCTTAATTCCTATTATTGCCCACTACACTATATTGATTTGTTCTGATATATGTTATGATGCCATTGGAAATGGTATATATTGTGGAATGCCTATCTATGCTGGTGGATTTATATCGTGTGGTAAGGTGCATGGTCTTTGAGGTGGTGGAGAGTGCGCTCATGAACACTGGTGATTTGTGGAGACATGAGGGGAGCATGAGAGAGCGTGTATTGTCTTGAGGATATTACACTATATCTGATTTCTTCGGAGGTGCATCTCCTATCCAGAGGGGGACGGATTTAGGAGGTTGAACCACGGAGGAAGTTTATAGAGGGTAAGAGTAAGGATGACAGATGTTTAGTAGTGGACACATGGTGGGGTGGTTTTTGCACTAATTGGCACTAGTTTTGTAAGTGCGTTTCTTGTGAATTATATCAGGTATTGTGGATAATGCTCTATGTGTGATTATATTTTTTTCTTTTGAGGGTAATAAGTGGACTAAGAAGAATTTATCACATGTGGAGGAAGAATATTGAATAAGAAGATAACACTAGTGGGTGTTTAGGACATTAAGGCCCCATGTACACAGGACACTTCTGAACGATAGAAACTGACTGCTGGAAAACGTAGGTTAAAAAATGTTAGCGAAGCACAGGAGAACCTCCCAAATGCCCAGAATGCACTGAAAAGTGGTAAATTATTAACTATTTCAGACTGTTTCAGAGAAATACAGAGAGTAGAAGCAGAGACAGCAGTATGTGTTGAGATTAGCTAGGTGTGAGTTGCTCATTAACATTTCTTTTGTTTCCAAGGGTGGGAAAGTTGTCTGGTGGAGGGAGTCATTAAGGCCACCTGTCAGGGGGTCTTCATGAGGAACTTGAGGTGTGAATGGTCATTAACATATCTTTTGTTTCCAAGGGTGGGAGAGGTCTGAGGTGTAAATTGGTCATTACAATGTGTGACAAGCTTGGAAAGAACATCCTGTGTTCAGTGTTTTGTCCATCTGAGTACCTTGAAAACGCTTTGCATGCATTTTTCATGATGAAAAAAGGCTCTGGACAGTATCGGGAACTGGAAGAGTTAAAAAACAATTTCAAACGCAAACGCTTGTAAATGCAATATCCGCATTTAGGTGCATTTACAAGCATGAGCCCTAAGACGCTGAGAAAGACTTGGACTGTGACTTGTGAAAACATGATGTAAAATGAGGATGCTTTCACATGATTAAGTTAATTTGTATTCATCAAGTAACCTACAAAGTGCAACAGAAAAAAAAACTAAATCAAATTAATATTTGGTGTGTCCACCTTTGTGGCATCAATTCTCCCCGGTACATTTGTCTACAGTTAGGTGGATTGCTTTTCAGTGTCAGGAGTTCGGGAGGTGATACTACAGCCTCCTGAATGCCTGACATCATTAACGCCCAGACTGACAGAGGAGGAGAGTCCTATACCAGGCTGTACTTCATGAGAGGGGAGATTCTCAGGCTGACTTATATGATTAACGTGCATTAAGATTGCGCTTCTGGTGAGTTTGCAATCTTACTATTTTCACCGCACACCACCCGATTATTATTGCTTCACGCTGGGGCCTTTATGATGTGCACTTGATTCTCAGAACTGCTCACATATTCATTACTGGGATTTCACCTTGATTATCACCATCATATCCTACACAAATTTATGGGACTTTTTTCGCTACATTGTATTTTGTGTAATGCATACTGATATCATCTAACATGGACTGATATCCCATCAGTTTCTTCTGGTTATTTTAGATAACATTACAGTATATACTCATGTTTTTTATGTACTGATTTTTAACTCTGCACCATTTTCTGATTATATTTGTTTATTGACAGGATTTGTGGTTCCTTTTTTTGGTGCATTGGCTGCTGTTACGGTTAAGCGCTCGCTGAGTTTTCCTTGTTTACAGAGTTCAATGGAGAAGCTGCTGAAATGCAAGGTAGTGCGTTTTTGCCGCGTTTTGCATATTTATTCTGCCCAGCAACAAAAACATTCCACTTTCACAAAAAAATAAATCAGAAGAGCTGAACAAAACGCGGTAAAAATGCACCACAAACGCATGTAGAAAACCGCAAAACAAACTGCAAAAAGCACTGGAGAAAGCATTAAACACAAAATGCATATATGTAAACCAAGCCTAATGCACTACAAGCCAAGCATTTGGCTGTCCATTGGGAAGCAGCCCCATTAGTCTGAATGGCCCAGTTTAAGAAGTGCCACCTGTCAATTCTACATGCTATAGTAAATTTGTTGCACGAAAACAGCCCCCTCTGGCTGTATTGTAGGCATTAGGTGAGTTGTCAGGGGGCAGTAAAACCACAGCTCAACAGCCTGTATTTATTGCCCACAAGCCATCCATGGGAAAGAGGCCTAAAGCTACATTCATACTGCAATATAGCAGCAGCCGACAGTGGCCACCAGCAAGAATCAGTAGATGTGTGTGAACAGTGGCAGATGTCAGATCTATACTTTCTACAAATCCTTTCTTGACACCACTGCTGTGCATATGTAACATAACTGCTCACATGAGAGCCTCCAACCGAACTAGCCTGTGTCCAGGGTCAGTGATGTAAATGGGGGCCTGTGATGTGAAGGGGAGGACTGATGACAATGTTGTAAAGGGGGGCTGTGGTGTAAAGGAGGGGGGACAAGGACACTGATGTAAAGAGGGAACTGTGATATGAATAGGGGGAATGAGGGCACTGATATAAAGGGGGGCTGTGATGTAAAGGGGGGGGGGACAAGGACACTGATGTAAAGAGGGAACTGTGATATGAATAGGGGGAATGAGGGCACTGATATAAAGGGGGGCTGTGATGTAAAGGGGGAGGGGACAAGGACACTGATGTAAAGAGGGAACTGTGATATGAATAGGGGGAATGAGGGCACTGATGCAAAGGGGGGCTGTGATGTAAAGGGGGGGACAAGGACACTGATGTAAAGAGGGGACTTTGATATGAATAGGGGGAATGAGAGCACTGATGTAAAGGGGGGCTGTGATGTAAAGGGGGGGGACAAAGAATGACGCAGCCGTGTGCACTGTTTTCAAATTTGACAGATAGTACAGGGAGACTTCTCCTATTATCTGTCAGAGGGAGGTAGATGGCGGCTGCAACTATGGGAACATGTTACATGTTCCACCCTAAGAACAGGTGGAACATGTAACATGTTCCAAAGGTGTGCTTCTCCTTTAATTCTATACCCCTGAATTAACATTCAACAAGATAACATATAGGTCAGGATGCAATCATTAAATCAAACAGAATCAGCTGTGTAGGAAGCGTGAAACTAGGTGAGGAAAACACAAGCTCTACAAACAAGAGAGGTCGCTGAGGGGAGCAGAATGTGAAAAATCTTACACAATCGCAAGACAGAGCACAGCAACATACCACAAGTGTATTTCCACTTTTGCAGTCAAATTTGAGAAAACTCCACTATATGTTTGTGTTCCCATTTACACAGCATACCTATTTTTTTTTAGAATTCTTATCTTTTAGATGTTTCTCAAGGCCAGGGGTCGTGACTGACTGCAAGTCTTTTTGAACAATGTTAGAGTGAGTCTGTCCCAAGTCTGTCCTCATTAATATACAATGCAAGATACCCAGCCTCCTCACCTTTAACCCTTGTTTAGACAGACACTGTTCTAATCTAATTATAATTGCTAATGAAGATCTATCTGCACAGTACAGACAGAGATAATTATGGCAAACACAGCTGCCCAGCCCTCTCACAAACAAAGAGAACTATGTGGCATTTTCCTTGCTGGAGGGTCCAGAACAGAGTGTCTAAAAATTGTAAGTTGTAATTTTTAAGTTATGCTATGTGAATTGGGACATAGGAGTCAGGATTTTACTACCCAATAGTAACGGGCTGAACACCCCGAGGTCGAACATTCGAACTTAACAAAAGTTCAACCACAAACTTCGAACCAGGACAATTCACTAAGCGGTATCTTACCACATCCGAGCATGCAGTAAGATATCGCACAGATACTAAAATGCCATATGAGTTATATTATTAAGTCATGCTGTATTTTAGTAGTGAAAATGTTCTTTAATGTTTCAGCTGTCAGCGGGGTTCCCCACAAGGGCCAGTGGTTGTGGGGGTCTGTGGATGATGCCCGCCGCCTCCGCCAACCCGTATTTTAGTAGTGAAAATGTTCTTTAATGTTGCAGCTGTCAGCGGGGTTCCCCACAAGGGCCGGTGGTTGTGGGAGTCTGTGGATGATGCCCGCCGCCTCCGCCAACCCAGGGAAAAAAAAATAACCGCTAAGCTTTTTACGCTGTCTCCTGCCATCTGACTATCACACATGGTCAGATGCAATGCTTTGGCCAATCACAATGCCCTTTCAGAGTGCAGTGTATTGTTGGGCGTGGTGGATAAACAGCCCACCAAACACCCCTACCGTTTGTGTGTTCACCGAACACACAAGGGGCTGATGTTTAAGACCAACTTACGTTCGACTTCAACATCAGGCCCAACATGACTCCCCAACAGCCCCTCTTCATAATCATTGGGTTACATAGGATCTTAACCTCAAGCTCAACAAAATAGAAGGACCTCCATAGTGCTCACTGTTTATTTTCCTTTATTAAACGGGAAGTAGAGTCAAGGTACTTTTGGTTGTACTTCTTTTGTGGGTCACAGGACTGCACTTAGTTCTGCCCTCCTGTGACCCAGATTTAGCCGACAGCAGGCTAAAGTGGGCTGTTGGTGAAGTTGCTCAGTTGGTCCAAACACTGTAGGGATCCCAATTTTAATGTCAGGATCCACCCAGATGCCTGTCCGACAACTGGCTTAGCCTCTCAGTGTGCCGCTTTGTGCCTGAGCCAACCACTGCCACCCCATGGTGACAGTCACCAGCATTCTGCTCACTGAAAACTGAGAACTGAGTGATCAGCAGTATATATAATGGCTCAGTTCTCGGTCTTAGTGGTGGTGGTGGAGCACAGATGCAGCATCCACCTAGGTAAGTATAATTTTTTTTTTCTTTTAACTTCAAGCTCAACAAAAAAGAAGAACCTCCATAGTGCTCACTGATCATTGTCTTTTAATAATAAATACAAATATTGCAGTCACAATGTAAATTGAAAAAGATATGCATCTTCAATAAACAGAGAGCCACTGCTGCAGTTAGATGACAATCACCTCTCAGAGACAGCTCAAGGTTTTTTTTTTTTTGTAAAATAACAAACATGTCTATACTTGCCTGCTGTGTGTAATGGTTTTGCAAAGAGGAGCCTAGATCCTCTTCTTCTCGGTTCCCCCGCAGGCTCTCCTGGCTCCTCCTTTCTGTCAGGCGCCCCCACACCAAGCAGCTTGCTATGGGGGCACCCGCTGCTCCGTGTGTCCATTCAGACATGGAGCTGAGGCTTGCCCCCCTCTATATTTTCATTGGCTGACAGGCTGTGATTGACAGCAGTGGGAGCCATTGCTGTCTCAGCCGACGAGGAGGCAGAAACCCGGGACAGCCGAGGCTGTCGTGCACATTGCTGGATCATGATGAGGCTGAGGTAAGTATTCAGGGGGGTGGGGGCACTGCTGCACACAATGTTTTTTATCTTCATGCAAAGAATGCATGAAGGTAAAAGATCTTGAGCCTTTACAGCCCCATTAATGTGGGAGTAAACTCCCTTGATTAAATTAGGTAAGCCTATAATAAAGTAAGGGCAGCACAGTGGCTAAATGGTTAGCACTTCCGCCTGGCAGTACTAGGGTCATTGGTTCGTATCCCAACCACGGTACCACCTGCCTGGAGTTTTCATGTTCTCCCTGTGTCTGCGTGGGCTTCCTCTAGGTACTCCAGATTTCTCCCACATTCCAAAAACATGCTGGTAGGTGATTTGGCTCCTGTCTAAATTGGCCCTAATATGTGTATGTATGAATGTAAGTTAGGGACCTTAGACTGTACACCCCTTGAGGGTTAGGGACTGGTGAATATATGTAAAGCGTGGCATAATGTGACAGTGCTATATAAGTACCTGTAATAAATAAATACCTATAGGCACAGTTGAAATCTGCTAAATGCAACACCAGAGCTTGCACTCTGAAGGATCGGCATACTGTGCCATTGTGTTGTAAAGTGCGTCTTCTGTGCACATGTGATGTCATTGCGGCTTGGCCATTCATACCACCAAAGCCCACAAACCCAGATGGAAGACCAATTGAAGATGGAGCCCTACATAGCACACTGCCAGAGGGCTTTGTTTTCAGGTAAGTCTGTTGTAATGGGCACCACAGTGGCTAAATGGTTAGCACTTCCACCTGACAGTACTAGGGTCGTTGGTTTGAATCCCAACCATGGCACCACCTGCCTGGAGTTTGCATGTTCTCCCTTTGCCTGCGTGGGTTTCCTCTGGGTACTCCGGTTTCCTCCCACACTCCAAAGACATGCTGGTAGGTTAATTGGATCCTGTCTAAATTGGCCCTAATATGTGTATGAATATAAGTTAGGGGGACCTTAGATTGTATGCTCCTTGAGGGTCAGGGACTGATGTGAATGTACAATATACATGTAAAGCGCTGTGTAAATTGACGGGGCTATATAAGTACCTGAAATAAATAAATAAATAATGTGCTAGTATGAAGTGCAGTGTTTTTTTTTTGTGGTTTACTATCACTTTAGGGAGCCCACAATGTACCTGTGTGTGTGCGCATATGACTTGCTTTTAGTTATTACACCCAGCATCTCTCTCCTGCACCAATAGGCCCCACCAATGTCTTTGCAATGTCATGCGGCTTGAACCCACGACGCTGCAATTAGGAGTCTCATGCTCAACTGACTGAGCTAGTCAGGCCACAGGGGTGGAGTATTTTGATCTAGGACAGAGAGCTGGAAACACCATGGGCTGCTATGCCACACAGTGATGATGTTACTACTACTTTTACAAGGTAATATCTGGATTTTAACAGCATTTGCAGCACACAAAGAAGCAGATTTACACCTTTTGTGGCTATTGAGGAATAAATTATATTTATAGTTTTTGTGCCTGGAGTTCAGATTTAATTATTTGCCCTGCTGAGGATTTACCCCTCTTCCTGACCAGGCCATTTTTTGGGTTACTTTAACTGACAATTGCGTGGTCATGCAACTCTGCACCCAAATGAAATTTACATCCTTTTTTTCCCATGAATTGAGCTTTCTTTTGATGGTATTTGATTGCCTGTGCGTTTTAAATTTTTTTGTGCTATATAAAAAAAAGAATTTTGAGAAAAAAAAATTATTTTTGACTTTTTTCCTATTAAACATGTCCAGTAAAAGAAAATTAAAAAAAAATCAAATTTTGTCATAAAAATCCCAATAAATGGTTTGCATGAAAGTTTTGTCTTTAGATACTGGAATTTTTTTTTTTTTTTTACTAGTAATGGCGGCAATCAGTGACTTATAGCAGGACTGCAGCTGGCATTCTGACACTGGGGGGGGAACTGACTTGGTGTCACTAACATCCCCAGTGACACCAATACAGTGGCCAGTGCTAAAAAGAAGCACTGACACTGGGCAGGAAGGGGTCAACATGAGGGGCAATCAAAGGGTTAACTGTGTGCTGTTTTACTGTAAGCTGTGTGTGTTCTTTCAGCTCTTTCGGGCCGTGTCTGTGTGCTTCACTGTAAGCACACTGCTTTGGATGGCTGTGCTGTGCACAGCCATCCAAAGCTGTGTGCCTGAGCTGACAGGGAGGAAAACTGCTAGTAAACCAAACAGTTCTCCTCCATGTCGGATATTGTCGGAAATCACCGGGTGCCAGCGAGTAATCACTGGCCAGGAGCCGGTGATTGACAGCCATGGCTGCAAATTTATTTATTTCAGGTACTTATACAGCGCTGTCAATTTACGCAGCACTTTACATGTATATCGTACATTCACATCAGTCCCTAACCCTCAAGGAGCGTACAATCTAAGGTCCCTAACTCACATTCATACATACACATACTAGGGCCAATTTAGACAGGAGCCAATTCACCTACCAGCATGTCTTTGGAGTGTGGGAGGAAACCGGAGTACACAGAGGAAACCCACGCAGGCACAGGGAGAACATGCAAACTCCAGGTGGTGCTGTGGGTGGGATTCGAACCAACGGCCATAGTACTGCCAGGCAGAAGTGCTAACCATTTAGCCACTGTGCTGCCCATAAATGGTGGCGTGGGTAGGGCGCGCACCCCCTATATACAAGATTATACATGATTTTGCGCACCAGTGCTGCCCTGTAGCAGTATATCTGCTATAGGGTGGACGGGAAGTGGTTAAGAACGTTTCATGTATACATTGTGGTTTGTTTGTATCTCTCATCTTCACTGAACTTCCTATTGACAACAGCATTAAGCTCCTGCACCACCACTTTTTACAAATATGTCTTGGTTCGTTTACGATGAATCTTTTAGGCAAAAAATAGCAGTAAACCCTAATTTAACGTGGGACACAAAAGACGTTGGTTCATGGCTAAACCTATTTTTGCCTCAAAGATCATCCACATTCATACAATTGGTTTCTGCAAATTCCAATGCTAGTATGAGTTATAAAAAAGGCATTTGCTTTTCATTCAATGATTCACAGTGTAAATGTCCTAATACCTGTAAATTTAAACATGAACGTGCATTTTGCACAAGAGCGCATCCTGTCAAAATGTTTTTAAAAATTTGCATTAAGTAACCAGGGAGGGAGATTTTTCTTAAAAGCTCCATCACCGGCGAAACTGGAAAAAATGTGCCCTTGGCTCCTGGAATGCCCAGGCCAACAGACGGCCCATCTATTAAATGAAGGATTTAAATTTGGTTTTGTGCTACCAAGTTTTGAAGGCTCGGGTTGTCTTAGAGCTGAGAATTTAAAATCAGTACATAATTTAAGCAAAATTGTCAAAGAAAATTTTTTTTTAAAGACGTAAAGGAAGGTAGAGTTGCAGGTCCGTTTTAATAGCCCAACGTTTTTAAATTTACATATTTCCCCCTTAGGTGTTATTCCTAAGAAAGAAGAGGGCTCTTAGGTTAACCTCCCTGGCGGTATTCCCAAGTGTAGCTCGGGGTAAAATGTCTGTACCAAAAGCAGTAACCCCGAGCTACACTCGGGCTTACCATGCGGTGCTGCATAGGGAGTCCCTGCAGAGCTTACCTTGTCCTGCGCTCCCGCGATGTGTCCCCTGCAGCTTCCCCGGCCATCTCCTCTGGCCGATGCCGGCATCCGGCTTCTGTGTTCCGGTCCCTGTGACGCCGGAACGTACGGGTGCCGCCGGCGGCGGAAAATTCAAAAATGTTAAAAAATTTCATTTTTTTCCAAACAATTTTTACATAGTAAAACATTGCTGTTTCAACCCATTTCACATACATTTTGTCCCTACTGCTTTGTCCTGTCCCCTGTCTGCATTTTGTCTGTTCTTTCTGTCTGGAAACTGAGAAAAGTCCATGGCGTCCAAAAAGCGTCCCTTTAGGTCAAAAGCGGTTTTAGACCAGCTAGAGAACAGCGATAGTAAATCAGAACTACTTGCAGAATTGACTGATAATGATTTGTGGGGAAATTCGTCATCAGACACTGAAAACGATTTTGCGACTTTGCTCAGTGATGTGCGAACTTGGAGCTCTATTTCAAATTTCAGTGTTTTTGGTTTGATTATATTATTGAATTAAATGTATTATTATTATATTATTATTTTTTATGATCATTTATTAAATTATAATTTATGATTTCGGGTTTCAAATTTTATCATACCCGGAATGTTTAATAGACTCTTGTTCGGACAGATTTCAGTGAGTTATTCCTAAAAATTACAGGCTACAATAAAAAAACTACATATTTCCATGCAAAATAATGGTACTGCTTTCAGCACCAAAAATCTGAAATAATCATACCGCCAGGGAGGTTAATATACCATTTGTCTTTTCCCATAGGAGCCTCATTGAATGATGAAATACCGGAGGTTTGCTCCTCAGTATCATACACACCATTTGATGAGGCTTTGGAAAAAATTTGATATTTAGGTAACAATGTATTGTTTGCAAAAGCAGATATAAAATCTGATTTCCCATCCACCTTCAATCTTTCAATTCATTAGGATTTGGTTTTGAGGATACATTCTTTTTTGAGAAATGCCTCCCCATGGGGAGCTCATTGTCATGCTCTTATTTCGAAGCTTTCATTGAATGGGTGGTATCCAAAAAGGCCGGTTCTAATTGTGTAATTCATTATTTCGACAATTGTCTTTTTATGGGCCTTGAGGATTCGTCAAAATGTCAACAGTTGTTATCTACATTTTGTGCGGTAAGCCAACAGTTTGGAGTCCCTCTAGCTCATGAAAAGACGGTATACCCGACAACTTGTGTTGATTTTTTAGGTATTAACATTAATGCAGTTTCTATGGAATTTAGCTTACCTGAAGCAGGGGCGGACTGACAACTCATGGGGCCCCCGGGCAATAGGGGATCATGGGGCCCCTGTGTCCTTGCCCAAACTCAAAAAAGCCTATAAAAAAGGTACCAGGGGCATCTCATGGGGCCCCCTACTGACCCTGGGCCCTCGGGCAGTGCCCAAGTTTCCAAATGGTTAGTCCGCCCCTGACCTGAAGTTAAGGTTAAAAACAAAATGACAGGATCTGCTCACTGCATTCATCAGGAAGAAAAAGCTACATTAAAAGAAATGCAATCGCTTTTAGGCCTGTTAGCTTTTGCCAGCAGAGTCATGCCGGTAAGTAAGATATTTTCCAGGCGTTTGTATTTATTAATTGCAGGTCTAAAATCTCTGTACTCACATATTCGAATTAATGCTGACCTCAGGGAAGATATGTTAGTATGGCAGAAATTCCTTATTTACTCTCATGGTAAATCCTTAGGGCAACATAAATTCATTCTAGGTAAAGAATTTTGCCTTTCCACAGACGCAGCAGGTTCAGTAGGGTTTTGCCGTAGTTTGGGAAAAACATTGGTGTGCAGGCCCTTGGCATGATAGATAGAAAAGAAATAATTATTTGAAGAATATCGTTTTGCTGGAGCTATTCCCCATTTTGTTGGCACTGGAAATATGGGGTGATAAATTTAGAAACAGAATAATTTTTTTTAGAATTATTTGAAGAATATAGTTTTGCTAGAGCTATTTCCCATTTTGGTGGCACTGGAAATATGGGGTGATAAATTTAGAAACAGAAGAATTATTTTTAGAATTATTTGAAGAATATAGTTTTGCTGAAGATATTCCCCATTTTGGTGGCACTGGAAATATGAGCTGATAAATTTAGAAACAGAAGAATTATTTTTAGAATTATTTGAAGAATATAGTTTTGCTGAAGATATTCCCCATTTTGGTGGCACTGGAAATATGAGTTGATAAATTTAGAAACAGAATAATTTTTTTTAGAATTATTTGAAGAATATAGTTTTGCTAGAGCTATTCCCCATTTTGGTGGCACTGGAAATATGGGGTGATAAATTTAGAAACAGAAGAATTATTTTTAGAATTATTTGAAGAATATAGTTTTGCTAGAGCTATTTCCCATTTTGGTGGCACTGGAAATATGGGGTGATCAATTTAGAAACAGAAGAATTATTTTTAGAATTATTTGAAGAATATAGTTTTGCTGAAGATATTCCCCATTTTGGTGGCACTGGAAATATGAGTTGATAAATTTAGAAACAGAAGAATTATTTTTAGAATTATTTGAAGAATATAGTTTTGCTGAAGATATTCCCCATTTTGGTGGCACTGGAAATATGAGTTGATAAATTTAGAAACAGAATAATTTTTTTTAGAATTATTTGAAGAATATAGTTTTGCTAGAGCTATTCCCCATTTTGGTGGCACTGGAAATATGGGGTGATAAATTTAGAAACAGAAGAATTATTTTTAGAATTATTTGAAGAATATAGTTTTGCTGAAGATATTCCCCATTTTGGTGGCACTGGAAATATGAGTTGATAAATTTAGAAACAGAAGAATTATTTTTAGAATTATTTGAAGAATATAGTTTTGCTGAAGATATTCCCCATTTTGGTGGCACTGGAAATATGAGTTGATAAATTTAGAAACAGAATAATTTTTTTTAGAATTATTTGAAGAATATAGTTTTGCTAGAGCTATTCCCCATTTTGTTGGCACTGGAAATATGGGGTGATAAATTTAGAAACAGAAGAATTATTTTTAGAATTATTTGAAGAATATAGTTTTGCTGAAGATATTCCCCATTTTGGTGGCACTGGAAATATGGGGTGATAAATTTAGAAACAGAAGAATTATTTTTAGAATTGTTTGAAGAATATAGTTTTGCTAGAGCTATTCCCCATTTTTGTGGCACTGGAAATATGGGGTGATAAATTTAGAAACAGAATTATTTTTTTTAGAATTATTTGAAGAATATAGTTTTGCTAGAGCTATTCCCCATTTTGGTGGCACTGGAAATATGGGGTGATAAATTTAGAAACAGAATAATTATTTTTAGAATTATTTGAAGAATATAGTTTTGCTGAAGATATTCCCCATTTTGGTGGCACTGGAAATATGAGGTGATAAATTTAGAAACAGAAGAATTTTTTTTAGAATTATTTGAAGAATATAGTTTTGCTAGAGCTATTCCCCATTTTGGTGGCACTGGAAATATGGGGTGATAAATTTAGAAACAGAATTATTTTTTTTAGAATTATTTGAAGAATATAGTTTTGCTAGAGCTATTTCCCATTTTGGTGGCACTGGAAATATGGGGTGATCAATTTAGAAACAGAAGAATTATTTTTAGAATTACTTGAAGAATATAGTTTTGCTGAAGATATTCCCCATTTTGGTGGCACTGGAAATATGGGGTGATAAATTTAGAAACAGAAGAATTATTTTTAGAATTGTTTGAAGAATATAGTTTTGCTAGAGCTATTCCCCATTTTGGTGACACTGGAAATATGGGGTGATAAATTTAGAAACAGAATTATTTTTTTTAGAATTATTTGAAGAATATAGTTTTGCTAGAGCTATTCCCCATTTTGGTGGCACTGGAAATATGAGTTGATAAATTTAGAAACAGAAGAATTATTTTTAGAATTATTTGAAGAATATAGTTTTGCTGAAGATATTCCCCATTTTGGTGGCACTGGAAATATGGGGTGATAAATTTAGAAACAGAAGAATTTTTTTTAGAATTATTTGAAGAATATAGTTTTGCTAGAGCTATTCCAGATTTTGGTGGCACTGGGAATATGGGGTGATAAATTTAGAAACAGAAGAATTATTTTTTGAACAGATAATAAAGGTGTATTATATGCCATTAACAATGTTTATCATTAAAGACACCTCAAGTAGTTACTCTAATTTTAGACACTTAGTTTTTCAGTGTTTATCGTTAAATATGTGGATAAAAGCCTCCTACATCCCAGGTAAGGACAACGTTTTGGCAGACTCTCTCTCTTTTTCTCTCTCTTGTTTGCAGATGCTGCGTTTTCGTGCGTTACTATGGACCGAAGGGGGCAATTTGTCCACAGCATCTTTGGGAGCTCATTTGAATAAAGTATTTTGATTCTATTAAAAATGTGGTGGCACCTTCGACATGGTCAAATTATTGTCAAGCTTGGTTATTATGGTTCACCTTTGTGAATTCTCAAAGCCCAAATTACGTATCTATTTCAGAGCATTTAGTTCTATAATTTCTAGACCATTTAATGGATAAACAATACTCTTGGTCACACATTGACAAACTGATGGCAGAAGTTTCCTTTTTTCTAAAATTACATAACGTACCTTCTTGCAACAGTTTTTTCTCAGTAAAGCAAGCTTTAAAAGGCTCTAAAAAAGTACATTTTGCGGTGGATAGTCAATGGCAAATTACTCCTCCCATAATAGCTGATTTATGCAATCCGTGTGCTTTTCTATCTATGAAGCCAATTTATTTCATGCAGTTTTTTCTTTGGCCATTTTTCAATGCATGCCATATATCCAAAATTTTACCGGTCAGAAATACAGGTAGATCCGGTTTTAAATTTCAGGATATATCAATGGGTATTGATAAGTTGAGAATATTATTAAAAAGGTCTAAGACAGATCAATTAGGTAAAGGTTATACAGTTGTGCTCAAAAGTTTACATACCCTGGCAGAAATTGTGAAATTTTGGCATTGATATTGAAAATATGACTGATCATGCCAAAAAATGCTCTTTTAATGAAGGATGATGATCATATGAAGCCATTTATTATCGTATAGTTGTTTGGCTCCTTTTTAAATAATAATAACAGAAATTACCCAAATAGCCATGATCAAAAGTTTCCATACCCTGGAATGTTTGGCCTTGGTACAGACACACAAGGTGACACACGGGTTAAAATGCCAATTTGAGGTTAATGTCCCACATCTGTGGATTTTTAAATTGCAATTAATGTCAGTGTATAGTCAATGAATTTGTTAGCTCTTACGTGGAAGCACTGACTAGGCTAGATACTGAGCTATGGGGATCAGAAAAGAACTGTCAAAGGTCCTGCGTAACAAGGTAATGGAACTTTATAAAGATGGAAAAAGGACATAAAATGTGCCAAAATTTCACAATTTCTGCCAGGGTATGCAAACTTTTGAGCACAACTGTATTATAAGTATAGTGGTTCAGCTATTTGCCCTAATTGCTAATGAAGCAATATTTGCTAAATCGTCCTAAGCTTGGCAATTTTTGTTTATTCATGCCGGCAATTCTTTTTACATTCAGCTGTCAGCGGGTAACCCTGCTGACAGCTGAAACATTAAAGAGTGCTTTCATTACTAAAATACCGCATGACTTCATAATATAACTCGTGCATGCAGTATTTTAGTATCTGTGCGGTATCTTACTGCATACTCGGATGTGGTAAGATACCGCTTAGTGAATTGTCCCGGTTCAAAGTTCGAATGTTCAACTGGGAACTGAACAGGCGGATGTTCGGCCCATCACTGCTGCTAAAGTATACGACTCACATACACAGGCAGGCATGCTACTAATTGTATGAATTGGCCCTGACAGAAGAGACGGTAGAACCTCGCTGTCCAAATCTTTTAGCCTTCACCTCCGCAACATCTCCAAGATACGCCCGTTTTTAACCTCAGAAACCACTAAGCAACTTTTTCACTCCCTCGTTATCTCTCGCCTTGACTATTGTAACTCCCTCCTCATTGGTCTACCGAATCGCAGGCTATCCCCACTCCAGTCTATCATAAATGCTGCTGCCAGACTCATCCACCTCACTAACCGTTCTGTATCAGCCACCCCTCTCTGCCAATCCCTCCACTGGCTTCCCATTGCCCAACGGATACAATTCAAAACATTAACAATAACGTATAAAGCCATTTATAACTCTGCCCCAAATTACATCACCAATCTTGTCTCCAAATATCACCCAAACTGTCCTCTCCGCTCCTCGCAAGACCTCCTACTCTCTAGCTCCCTCGTCTCCTCCTCCCATGCACGTCTCCAGGACTTCTCCAGAGCTTCCTCCATCCTCTGGAACTCTCTAGCTCAATTTATCAGACTATCGGCTACTCTGCTCACTTTTAGGAGATCTCTGAAAACCTATCTCTTCAGGGAAGCCTATCCTGCCCTCAGCTAATAATGGAATCTTCTACTCTTCCTACCAGTCCATCCCCCACAGTTACTACTTTTTGTACCACTAGCCCCTCCCTCCTAGATTGTAAGCTCCAAGGAGCAGGGCCTTCCTAACCCTCTTGTATTGAACTGTATTGTTGCTGTATTGTCTCCCGTTATATTGTAAAGCGCTGAGCAAACTGTTGGCCCTATATAAATCCTGTATAATAATAATATAAATCCTGTATAATAATAATAATAATAATAATAATAATAATAACTTCTAATGTCCTGAGAGGCAGTAAAATCAGCCAAATGGACCCATGAAAACCCAAGCAGAGTCAGATGTGATCATTAATGGCTGCATGAACCTCTAAGACAGCCTTTCTCAGCCAGGGTTCTATGGAAAACTAGGGGTTCCTTCAGGGTTGCTAGGTAAGCCTTTGGGCTAATTCACATTATATGCGATGACAGATGTTTTATCACATTGGAAAACATTTGTCACCACAGGGACACACAGGAGACAATTGTATATGTCCCATTCACACTGCAGCACATCCTCATGCTGCACTGCAAAGTCCTTCAGCAAAATGCAGACATTTTATTGCCGTGCCGAATCGCACTGCAACGTAAGACAGAGCAGCGCATCACACTTCTGTACATTGCAGTGAATGAAGTGTACAAAAGGAGCCATGTGATGCGCTGAATTGCTCACCACACTGCCCCCTACTGCAGCCGGATCAGTGCCTGACCTGTATAAAAAAAGAATATAAAAAGTGTACATACAAATCCGGTCTAGTCACAGAATACTTCACATGAGAGAAAATAAAATAAAATACCAACAAAAAAAAAGTCACCTGAACCCCATCGGCCCCAGCTATCTGTCCTCCATAACAGGGGTCCCACCGTCCTCCCCTCATTACAGTCAAGACTGCGCACACAGACCGGATAGCAGTGTGGGACATTTACACTAAAATATTCATCATCATCATCATCATCATTTGCGTTTACATGTGATCAGAGGCGTCATCCCATTGACAGAGGCAGAGTGTACAGTAGATATAAAAAGTCTACACACCCCTGTTAAAATGTCAGGTTTCTGTGATGTAAAAAATGAGACAAAGATAAATCATTTCAGAAATTTTTCCACCTTTTTGGCTCGTTCACACTTGACTGTTTTACCAACGCTTGCCAAACGCCCCTATAGCATTTGGCAAGCGTCAGTCCAGTGTTTGCGGAGCCGCATGCGCGGTTTAGAGACGGTTGCTAGGCATTTGCCGAGCGTTACAAACGCTCCGCAAACGCCTATATTGAAGTTTAAATGGTGTTACCGCTCTGCAAACTCCCCGCAACCGCACCGCAAACGCTGGCCGGGCGTTTGCTGAGCGGCACCATAGACTAGAATAGGAGGCTTCAACTCCTCCTGACTCGACCAGAGGTGTCCGTTTTGCCGCGACAGCATCATGTGCTGTAATGTGCAGAATTGTCAGAGGCGTTTGGGAAGCAAAAATGCTTCCCAAACGCCTCTCTGCCACCTGCACACAACGCTAGTGTGAACGTAGCCTTAATGTGACCTGCAAACTGTACAAGTCAATTCAAAACAAACTGAAATCTTTAGTTGGAGGGAAGTGAAAATAAAAAACTAAAATAATCTGGTTGCATAAGTGTGCACACCCTTAAACTAATACTATGTTGAAGCACCTTTGATGTGATTCCAGCACTCAGTCTTTTTGGGTATGAGTCTATCAGCATGGCACATCCTGACTTGGCAATATTTGCCCACTCTTCCTTGCAAAAACAATCCAAATCTGTCAGATTGCGAGGGCATCTCCTGTGCACAGTCCTCTTCAGATCACCCCACAGATTTTCGATTGGATTCAGGTCTGGGCTCTGGCTGGGCCATTCCAAAACTTTCATCTTCTTCTGGTGAAGCCATTCCTTTGTTGATTTGGATGTATGTTTTGGGTCCTTGTCATGCTGAAAGATGAAGTTCCTCTTCATGTTCAGCTTTCTATCAGAAGCCTGAAGGTTTTGTGCCAATATTGACTGGTATTTGGAACTGTTCATAATTCCCTCTACCTTGACTAAAGCCCCAGTTTAAGCTGAAGAAAAACAGCCCCAAAGCATGATTCTGCCACCACCATGCTTCACTGTGGGTATGGTGTTCTTTTGGTGATTTGCAGTCTTGTTTTTGCAGCAAACATATCTTTTGGAATTATTGCCAAAAAGTTCAACCTTGGTTTCATCAGACCATAACACATTTTCCCACATGCTTTTGGGAGACTTCAGATGTGTTTTTGCGAAATGTAGCTGGGCTTGGATGTTTTTCTTCGTAAGAAAAGGCTTCAGTCTTGCCACTCTACCCCATAGCCCAGACATAAGAAGAATATGGGAGATTGGAGTCACATATACCACACAGCCAGTACTTGCCAAATATTCCTGCAGCTCCTTAAGGCTAGGTTCACACCTATGCAGGTTGTGTTTGAGCCATTTCTGCATTGCGTTTTGCATTTTTGCAATGGCGTTTTGAATGTGCTTTGCGCTTTTTTTTCCTTCATTTTGTAATTATTCTTGTTGCTAGGCAGATTTAAAATGCATAAAAAATGCGGCAAAAACGCAATACATGCGTTTCTGCAACATTTCAGTTGAAGTCTATAGAAACAAAAACGCAACTTTTTGCGTTCAAAAAAGTCTCTGACCCTTTCCAAAAAACGAACCGGGTGAAAACGTGCAGATGTGAACATGTCCCATAGAAAATCATGTTAAATGGACTGTACTGCGTTTCTGCAAAACACTGCAGAAAACGCTTAGGTGTGAACCTAGGGTTAATGTTGTAGGCCTCTTGGCAGCCTCCCAGACCAGTTTTCTTCTCGTCTTTTCATCAATTTTGGAGGGATGTCCAGTTCTTGGTAATGTCACTGTTGGGCCATATTTTCTCCACTTGATGATGACTGTCTTCACTGTGTTCCATGGAATATCTAATGTCTTGGAAATTCTTTTGTACCCTTCTCCTGACTGATATCTTTTAGCAATGCGATCCACTGATGCTTTGGAAGCTCTCTGAGGACCATGGCTTTTGCTGTAGGATGCGACTAAGAAAATGTCACCTACTAGAACAGCTGAACTTTATTTGGGGTTAATCAGGGGCACTTTAAATGATGGCAGGTGTGTACTGACATGATTTTGCATGTGATTGTTTAATTCTGAACACAGCTACATTCCCAATTATAAAAGGGTGTGCACACTTATGCAACCACATTATTCTAATTTTTTATGTTTACTCCCCCCTCTAAAAGATTTAATTTTTTTTTCAATTGAGTTGTACAGTTTATAGGTCACATTAAAGGTGGAAAAAGTCTTGAAATTATTTATCTTTGTCTCATTTTGTACAGCACAGAAACCTGACATTTTAACAGGGGTGTGTAGACTTTTTATATCCACTGTAAATGTATCCCAGAAAGGTGGAGGAGACACAGAGCTCCACCGCTAGTTGGTGATCGCTTACAAAGTGTCAGTCGCTGTAGGAATGCTATTCATAGCCCACGAGGTCCTTCCCAGGTGTCCTGAGCACTGCCTACTGGGGTCCTTCTTTTGGGTGTTCATGGCACTGCATGCATAACCAGGACAACCATTTTTTGGCTGCCCAGTGAAAGATGACCAACATCAGGGAGGGACCTGATTTTCTTCACCTGGTCAGAACCAGCAAACACCTGGCGGGAGGGGGGATGGGGTTTGAGGGGGTGGAGGTGATAGGACTATAAAGCTGGTCCCTCTGTCAGGTTCCTGTTGCTGTATATTGTGACACTTCAGGAATTTCTTCCTGCAGGCACATTTACTGACAAGTTCTTTTTATATCCCCTAAACTGGGGGTCTCCAACCTTTTCATTCAAAGGGCAAGTTTACTGTACCTCAGACTTTAGGGGGGGCTGGATTGTGGTGAGTAGGGGTAGAAATTGTCCCGGGCCCAGCATCAGTGAGAATAAACATGGTCTCAGAGTTGGTGGTCAGTAAAAGGAAGAGTATTGCCCCATCATTGGTATTAGTGGAAGGAATAGTGCACCATTGTTGGTATCAGTGGCAGGAATAGTGCCTCATATCATTAGAAGGACTAGTGCCCCATCACTGGTATCAGTGGAAGAAATGGTGCACCATTTTTGGTATCGGTGGAAGGAATATTACCTTGTATCATTCAGAGGAATAGTGCCTCAAGGGCCGGTTAAAGGCTGGCAAAGGGCAGCATCTGGCCCCGGGCCACAGTTTGGAGACCTCTGCTCTAAACCCCTGTCATTGTCACAGCGTTATCTGAACACACTGCCAGTATGACCCGCTGACATATCTCTTCACATTTGATCTTGTTTTGTTGCCTAATAAAAGGTTAGATGTTGTTCTAGAACGGAGTAGAGCCTCATTTTTCCATCCCACAAATCCTCTACATAGAAAAGGTCCATCGTACAACGCCGGGCCCTCCAATCCTTATACACAAAGGGACAGTTTTATGTCCGTTTGGCTTTAGGGGGCCCAGACTGTGGCCAGTGGGAGGAAAGAATGCCCCATCCTTGGTCTTAGTGGGAGGAATATTGTCTCAAGGGCCAGATAAAAGCAAGTAAAGAGCTGGATCTGGCCCCTGGGCCAAAATGTGGAGACCACAGTTATAATGCATTGTAAACATGTGTATAGTGACCTCAAGAACAGTGTTAGGCATTCACCATATTGGAATCATGAAGATATTGGATTACAAGGCCTTTTCCTTTTGATTCTACAACTAAGTGCTTCAGAGTATATTCCACTCGCCACATTCGGAGACGTAAACCTACAAATAATACAACAAATCGGCTACCCTCATCCACATATTCATACTTATTAGGCCTCATGCACACAGGGCGTAAAAAATGTTGTTTTTACCGTCGTTTGGCATTTTTTTTCAGCCTGTACAAGCTCCTCTGTGTTGGTCTAGTGTCCATGTACAGACAGGTGATTACCAGAGTATTAGAAGAGGAGCTTGTACAGGGTGAAAAAAACACATCATCAGCGCATTTAGGAGAGGAGCTTTTGAGCAAAAATGACACTTGACGTGCCTACATGCGTCTAAATGTGTCTAAACACCAGACCTGTTTAGGAGTGTTTGAGCGGTAATTATATTAATAAATTATATATTCTGACCAATGGAATCCATAAATGCTCAAACGCTTGAGGGGCTCAAAAGCAGTTTTAGGTGCGTTTTTAAGCAGCTTTTCTCCTGCCAGGAGTTCTGACATTCAGAGGAGAGAAGTAAACACCCCGTATGCATGAGGCCCCTATGTGCCAAGTACAAAAACAGAGGAAACAGTGGTAATTTGCCGTCACTTTATATAGAGAGAAAAGTGCTGGTGATAGGAAACCTTAAATGACAACCAGTAAAGTGCTCATTCCAACAAGTGTCAACCAACCCCCTTACAGGAGAAAAGCAGCTCAAATTCGCAGTAAAAGCCACATTTTTCACAAGCATTTCTGTGCGTTTGCTCACATTTATCGTTAATGCATTCTACTGTCCAGAATATTAATTTACTCTGATTATTAGAATGCCACGCATCTATATGCATTTATGCATTTTTTTATGCTTGAACGCTCCTCTCCTGACTGTAACTTTGGTGGTTTTTTTCTTCTGCCTCTAAACGTGCCGGTCTCTAAAAGGCTGTAAATGCCTATATGTACATGGATACATAGACTAACTTGGAGGGGCGTTTAGAGGCAGAGAAATAAAGACCAAGGGTCTGTAAAATAGGTGTTTTTAGGCTGCAGTGAGCAGGAGGCCTCATACACACAGGGATTAAAATCATCCGCTATTACAGCCGTTTGACTTTGTTTCTAGCCTGTAAAAGCTCCTCTTTGTTAGTCTAGGTGTCCATGTACAAATAGGCGTTTACGGGGGTATTAGAAGAGGAGCGTTTACAGGCTGAATAAAACCTCAGCAGTGCATTCGGGAGAGAAGTGCTTGAGCAGAAAATCCACTTGACGTGTGTAAATGCCTCTAAATGCGCTTAGAGTTCATCCATTCCAATGGGCAGAATAAATCCATATTCTGGCCACCGAAATCCACTAGCACTTAAACTCTTAATGTGTCTAAATGTGTGCGCAAAACACTGATTTGGGCACCTTTTGTTGACTGCCTCCCACCTGCCATATAAGGAAAAGGACGGGCAGCAGTTCTCTCCTTCTGGGAGGACGTCATATGACGTCCTCCCACTCTAGCTGCGCATGCACACTCCCGGGGACACAGCGGATCACCGATCGCAGTAAAGAGCCGATGACATAGGCTCTATCGTGATCAGCTGTGTCCAATCACAGCTGATCTCATGTAAATAGGAAATGCCGGTTATCGGCACTCCTCTGACAGCATGTGAGGAGAGGAGAACCAGTAAGTGGCATTCCTCAGAGCAGACATACAGTGGGGCAAAAAAGTATTTAGTCAGCCACCAATTGTGCAAGTTCTCCCACTTAAAAAGATGAGAGAGGCCTGTAATTGGTATCATAGGTAGACCTCAACTATGAGAGACAAAATGAGAAAAAAAATCCAGACAATCACATTGGCTGATTTGGAAAGAATTTATTTGCAAATTATGGTGGAAAATAAGTATTTGGTCAATATCAAAAGTTCACCTCAATACTTTGTTATATATCCTTTGTTGGCAATGACAGAGGTCAAACGTTTCCTGTAAGTCTTCACAAGGTTGGCACACACTGTTGCTGGTATGGTGGCCCATTCCTCCATGCAGATCGCCTCCAGAGCAGTGATGTTTTGGGGCTGTCGCTGGGCAACACGGACTTTCAACTCCCTCCAAAGGTTTTCTATGGGGTTGAGATCTGGAGACTGGCTAGGCCACTCCAGAACCTTGAAATGCTTCTTACGAAGCCACTCCTTCGTTGCCCGGGCAGTATGTTTGGGATCATTGTCATGTTGGAAGACCCAGCCACGTTTCATCTTCAATGCCCTTGCTGATGGAAGGAGGTTTGCACTCAAAATCTCACGATACATGGCCCCATTCATTCTGTCCTGTACATGGATCAGTCGTCCTGGTCCCCTTGTGGAGAAACAGCTCCAAAGCATGATGTTGCCACCCCCATGCTTCACAGTAGATATGGTGTTCTTTGGATGTAACTCAGCATTCTCTCTCCTCCAAACACGACGGGTTGTGTTTCTATCAAACAGTTCTATTTTGGTTTCATCTGACCATATGACATTCTCCCAATCCTCTTCTGGATCATCCAAATGCTCTCTAGCAAACTTCAGACAGGCCCGGACATGTACTGGCTTAAGCAGGGGGACATGTCTGGCACTGCAGGGTCTGAGTCCCTGGCAGCGTAGTGTGTTACTGATGGTAGCCTTTGTTACGTTGGTCCCAGCTCTCTGCAGGTCATTCACTAGGTCCCCCCGTGTGGTCCTGGGATTTTTGCTCACCGTTCTTGTGATCATTTTGACCCCACGGGGTGAGATCTTGCATGGAGCCCCAGATCGAGGGAGATTATCAGTGGTCTTGTATGTCTTCCATTTTCTAATTATTGCTCCCACAGTTGATTTGTTCACACCAAGCTGCTTGCCTATTGCAGATTCAGTCTTCCCAGCCTGGTGCAGGTCTACAGTTTTGTTTCTGGTGTCCTTTGACAGCTCTTTGGTCTTCACCATAGTGGAGTTTGGAGTGTGACTGTTTGAGGTTGTGGACAGGTGTCTTTTATACTGATAACAAGTTCAAACAGGTGCCATTGATACAGGTAATGAGTGCAGGACAGAGGAGCCTCTTAAAGAAGAAGGTACAGGTCTGTGAGAGCCAGAAATCTTGCTTGTTTGTAGGTGACCAAATACTTATTTTCTACCATAATTTGCAAATAAATTCTTTCCAAATCAGCCAATGTGATTGTCTGGATTTTTTTTCTCATTTTGTCTCTCATAGTTGAGGTCTACCTATGATGCCAATTACAGGCCTCTCTCATCTTTTTAAGTGGGAGAAGTTGCACAATTGGTGGCTGACTAAATACTTTTTTGCCCCACTGTATACACTGATCATCAGTGCCCTGATGATCAGTGTAGCCCCATCAGTGCTACCTGTCAGTGCCAATCAATGCCACATACCAGTGCCCACCAGAGCTGTCTTTCAGTGCCAACTATCAGTGCTGCCTGTCAGTGCCGCCTAACAAATCCAATCAGTGCTGCCTATCAGTGCCATAAATGAGTGCTGCCTTTCAGTGCCTATCAGTGATGCCTGTCAATGCCCATCGGTGATGCCTGTCAATGGTCATCAGTGCCTCCTCATCAGTGCCCATCACTGCAGCCTCATTAGCGCACATCAGTGAAGGAGAAAAATTACTTACTTGAAAAATTGTATAACAGAAACTAAGTAAAACATTTTTTTTTTTAAATGATCAGTCTTTTTCAGTTTGCTTAGCAAAAAAAAAAAAAATAGTGGTGATTAAATATCACCAAAAGGAAGCTCTGTCTAAAAAAAAATGATACAAATTTTGTTTGGGTACAGTGTTGCATGACCGCGCAATTGTCATTCAAAGTGCGACAGCGCTGAAAACTGAAAATTGGCCTAGGCAGGAAGGGGTTGAAAGTGCCCGGTAGGCACAGCTTTTCTCCTGCCAAGGAAAAAGATGTTCAGAGGAGCTGAGCAGACACCCCGTGTGAATGAGTCCTACAGCAGGTTTATGTGATGAATGTTGTTTCCTCTTCTGTTTTTTTATGATCTTTTGGGCAAACGTGCAGGATGTGAAAAAGGGAGAAAAGTGTATATGACAATCTTATGAATGTAAGGGGTCTACTCAGGGGCGGACTGACAACTCATGGGGCCTCCGGGCAATAGGGGATCATGGGGCCCCTGTGCCCTTGCCCAAACTCAAAAAAGCCTATGAAAAAGGTACCAGGGGCATCCCATGGGGCCCCCTACTGGCCCCGGGCCCTCGGGCAGTGCTCGAGTTTCCAAATGGTCAGTCCACCCTGGGTCTACTCATTTGGTGTGTTTGTACCTAAGCGGAGGGATACAGCAGAAGAGTGGAGTCACAGGGAAACAAGCACATTGGATTTTGTCATTCAGATCTGGAAGATGAATTTCTTTGGACACTTTATTAGCACTAAACACTTTATATAGGATTGGTCTTTGATGGTGGACTGACACACAAGAGAACAAGCACCTTATATTGATTTGTTTGAAATTATGACCGCCCACCATAACATGAGCTGACGTCATGCAATTTCAAAGCTGTATTCGGTGTGAACTAGGACTTACAGTCTCAATACCCCAGAATGGGATAAAAATTGTGTGGAAATGCCATTTAGTGAATGAAAATAAAAGGTAAAAGCAAATAGACAGAAATGCAGATATGTCCCAAATATATATATCTTAAACAGTGAAGCGCTAAATTAAATAAATAAATAAATACATATATTAGGTGCCGTCAGTGAATATAAGTGCTTTAGTGTAATAATTCCTTGTAAATCACTGGAACATGCCAACCAATGGTGTATATAACTGGAAACAAAACTGAATACTTAATATATCAGTGAGAAATGCTAAATAGATATATAAATAAATATAAACACACCAGTGATGAATAATCTAATACCTCCGATAAAAACTTCTTCTCATTCACAGAAGAATATAAATAAATAAAAAGGTGCTCATTAAGTGAACAAATGATCAAAAACTCAAAAAGTGAACAAGTGTATATAAAAAACTTTTCTACGTGCATATACCAAAAATGTATATACATATAACATATATATAGATAAATAAAATCCATGCAGGTGTAGCTTGTGAAAAAACGTGGTCTTCACTTCTAGTGCGCACACACACACAAATCCTCAAATGGCAGCAGTGCCTGCTCACCTCCCCGCACTGACCCTCAAGGGGCCAAAAGGCTACTTAATCTCCTCTATGGCCAATCTTTCTCCTTCGGTAGCTCAGCAGGGGATCACAGGGTCTCCACTTCTCCTCCACTCATACGTCATATAGGACATAAAACAGAGCTCCCATAGTGTAATATTGTTTATTATAGGCCACTTCTATTGTATATTGGTTGTACTCACAATTTTCTCCCTGGTTACACAGACTTTCCACCTCATCCCATAGGTGTATCACATGAATAACAGGGGAACACCAATATGGCCGCTCCGTTCGGACATGCGTCCCACGTGACCGGAAGTGACGTATTTCTAAACCGGATATGGCGTAACGACGCGTTACGTCACGTGCGTCGTGACTTCATCAGGGTTAACGCCCACCAGTGTCTGAATGCATTTAAATAGGATCAGCCTAATCTCTCTTCCCAATTAGAAGGCGGGCTCTCGGCGGCCATTTTCCCGAAGCCCGCTATCTTCACCATACAACACGGAGGGACATTATCATAAGGTCCCCCTATGGGAAAAAAACTCAATCTATATCACTATTTATCACTGCAATTCTTATATCCCATTGGTAACCGATAAATCTATGGAGTATCACTATACAGTTTAAACCCCAACCAACCACCCTATTTAAAAAAGTCTCTTTATTATATTAAAAAACCTTTGTACACATAATAATTATATTTAATAGACACCAAATAAAAAATATATATATAAAAAAAATCTAAAACCCATATAAAAAAAAAATATATATATATATAAATATATATATTATTGTTACCACATCTATGCAATAACCCTTCTACAGAAAAAATTTTTAATCATAATATTAGAAACGGACCATTAATAATTTAACCACTAATATCTACCATATATAGGAATGTCTCCTATGTATATCGAAGGAATCATGTTAATACACCTATGGCTCAAGTTTACAGTATTCCTCATATTATATATATAAACCTTTTATTCATCCTTATTATTAAATATCATATATTACAAATCAATAAAACACTAAAAACATGTAAATAATTCAAATGAATACCTAATGGATATATATTTTAAAATACTTAGTACTCCCGTCTATTCTAACGATAGACCCAAAAACTATATTATCAAGTGTACCGAAAAAAATTGTACATCATATCCATTCAAAAAATTGTACATCATATCCATTCAAAAAAGACTACCGCCACTAGGGGCTCCCTAAAAACCTAATACTTAAAAGTCACTAATAAAACAATTTAAATCAAATTCCACATTGAGTCCAGAAGGGGCCTGCGTGTGCATAGTAAAAATCCATCGAGATTCCGCCTGGCTCAAGGATTTAATCTTATTACTTCCTCTCCAGTGTTTTGTATATTTTTGAATCCCCCAGAACCTCAAACCTGAAGGATCCTTATTATGTTTTTTTAGAAAATGTTTGGATACACTGTGTTTTGGGAAACCATTTTTTATGTTCTGAACATGTTCCCTAATACGTTTCCAGAGCGGTCTTTTTGTTCTGCCTATGTATTGATAACCACAGTCACACTCCAAACCATAGACCACACCTTCTGTACGACAGGTAATGAGATCCTTAATTTTATACTCCTTTCCATCAACATTACATTTAAAGGTTTTTCGTTTCACATTTTTTCCTCTTGTTTCCCTGCATCCATAACAATGTCTGCACGGGAAAAAACCTATTTGATCCAAAAAAGTGAATTGGAGGAGAAGTGGAGACCCTGTGATCCCCTGCTGAGCTACCGAAGGAGAAAGATTGGCCATAGAGGAGATTAAGTAGCCTTTTGGCCCCTTGAGGGTCAGTGCGGGGAGGTGAGCAGGCACTGCTGCCATTTGAGGATTTGTGTGTGTGTGCGCACTAGAAGTGAAGACCACGTTTTTTCACAAGCTACACCTGCATGGATTTTATTTATCTATATATATGTTATATGTATATACATTTTTGGTATATGCACGTAGAAAAGTTTTTTATATACACTTGTTCACTTTTTGAGTTTTTGATCATTTGTTCACTTAATGAGCACCTTTTTATTTATTTATATTCTTCTGTGAATGAGAAGAAGTTTTTATCGGAGGTATTAGATTATTCATCACTGGTGTGTTTATATTTATTTATATATCTATTTAGCATTTCTCACTGATATATTAAGTATTCAGTTTTGTTTCCAGTTATATACACCATTGGTTGGCATGTTCCAGTGATTTACAAGGAATTATTACACTAAAGCACTTATATTCACTGACGGCACCTAATATATGTATTTATTTATTTATTTAATTTAGCGCTTCACTGTTTAAGATATATATTATTGGTTACTGAATGGTTAAGTTTTAAGTGACAGCAGCTGTTTCAGATAGGGATTGTGCCTATATTGAGCGCAGGAGGATACTCTAATACATGTCCCAAATATACTTATGTGAACAAAGCCCTACGTATAGAGTGGAGGTAAAGGAAACAAGAGAGGAAACCGTTTAATATACATTCAGTTGTGAAACTAGGCTGACACACAGCTGAGATCATCTCTGACATCTACATGAAAGGTTAGTCATTGCCAACTCCATCACCTTTAGATTTGGTAACCAAAAGGTAAATATATATTTAGAATTTTGTATTGTATTTTATTATTTTATATTTATGTACATGGGTGGGGGGGGGGGCAGATTTAATTATTATAGGTTTCTGAAGAGTTATTGCTGTACAGTGATCTTGCTTTGCTCTTCACCTCTGCTCAGAGTAAATTGATCGGCAGTCATCTAAAAGTATTGGTGACTGGAGAAAGAATCTACAATTATCTCTTGGAAATATAAAAGGGAAAATATGATACAGCAAGAATAATAATTACTGCTATATTATTATTATTATTATTATTATTATTATTAAAATCACAATATATACATTAAGGAGATGTTAACATAGACTTACTATAATAAATATGAAGCAGTATAGAGATACAATAGAGATGCAAATTCATTTCTTGTATCACTAGGACTAAATATGTTTTGCAGCCTATATGGAATTCCTGGGGCTTTGCTATATAATTGTCACTTTCATTTGGGTGTCTGTACAGATATGTGAGATCCTTGTATACAGAATTTGTCCTGGCATTATCCTGGTCCTCCGCCTACTCCTGTCATGCTGACATTGACCACATCTTCTAGCCATTTCCTATAACAATGCTAGCCCTCATCTTTCTCAGCCTGTGTTTTTGCTGTCTCATAATTTGTAGTTTCATTAATAAATGAGTGTAAATAGCCTCCCAGAGGTCTTCACTCCTCCTCAGGAGCCTATGTCCCCCCTCCTTAGGAGCCTATGTCCCCCCTCCTTAGGAGCCTGCACATCCTACCTCAGGAGCCTGTGTCCTTCCTCATCAAGAGCTTGCACTCCTCCTCTGGAGCCTATGTTCCCCCTCCTTAGGAGCCTACACATCCTACCTCAGGAGCTTGCACATTCTTCCTCAGGAGGCTGTGTTCTCTCTCCTTAGGAGCTTGCACTCCTTCTCTGGAGCCTGTGTCCTTCTTCCTCAGAAGCCTGCATTCCACCTCAGTAGCTTGTGTCTAACCCCCGCCCTCCATTAGGATCCTGCACATCCTTCCTCAGGAACCTGCACATTCTTCCTCATGAGTCTGTGTTCTCCCTCCTCAGGAGCCTGTACTCCTCCTCAAGAGCCTGTCTCCTTCCTCATCAGAAGCCTGCACTCCTCCTCAAGAGCCTGTGCCGCACCCCCACTCCTTAGGAGCCTACACATCCCACCTCAGGAGCCTGTGTCCTCGCTTCTCTGGAGCTTGCACTCCCCTCTGGAGCCTGTTTTCTCCCTCCTTAGAAGCCTGCTCATCCTTTCTCAGGAGCCTACTCTGTAGTTTGTGTTCTCCCTCTTTAGGAGCCTGCACATGTCTCCTCAGGAGCATGTATCCTACCTCTTTGTAAGCCTGCAGATCCCTCTTCCAGGGCCTGCATATCTCTTCTCAAGAACCTGTATCTTCCTTCTCAGTAGCCTGCACATCGTTCCTCAGAAGCCTGTATCCTCCTTCCTCATTATCCTGTACAGCGACCCTTAGGAACCTACACTCCTCTCCATAAGCCTGTGTCTTCTTTGGGAGCCTGTACATCCTTCCTCAGGTGCCTTCACTTTCCTCCACATGAACCTGCACTCCCCCATAGGAGCCTGCACATCTCTCCTCATAAGCATGTATCCAGCCTCCTTGGAAGTCTGAATGTCATTCTTCAGGAGCCCACACATTCCTCTTAAGCAACCTGAATCCTCCTCAGGAGCCTGCGTCCTTCTTCCTCGTGAGCCTAACTCCTCCTTATGAGCCTGTGCCCCTTTTCCCTCCCCAGGAGCCTGCACTCTTTCTCATGAGCCTGTACTTCCTTTCAGAGCCCCTTCCTCAGAAGCTTGGAGACTGATGTGAATGCGCAGTATGTAAAGCTCTGCATACATTGTCAGCACTATACCTTTAATAAACAAATAGGTTTCCTTTTTTTGCCCAACTTCTTTTTCTGTCTTGGATAGAAGAGGATAAAAGAAAGAGCGTACCAACCTTGCGCATTACCTCAGTAAACAATGAATAATTTTATTAAAGAGTAGTGATAAAACAGGCATAAAATAACCATAGTCCGCACAGGGTTAACGGTCACATGCAAATTCCATCCAAAAGGGAGATAGAAGCTAACGCGTTTCGAAGGGTGATCCCTTCTTCATCAGAGCTGATCAAACAAAACACACATAATCCCCTCAAAAAGTTACATAAAACATGAATATTACACATGGCATAAACGGTGGTAGTACTATAAATGAGCTTAAAAGTACTAATAATTATAATGATAAAAACCAAAAAAAAATAAGAATATATACGATGGAAAGATTGAGCTCTTAATTGCAAAACTAACAGAAGAATCGTTGATTAAAAATCGGTTAACAATTAAAACTTTTTTTTTTTTTTTTTTTTTAAACTTCTCAAACTTTTTTTATATTTTTTTTTTAAATAGTGTAATCTGTAACTCATAAAATGTATCTATAGTATAAATGAATATATATGTCTGATGATGGTAAAACTAAAATTAATTATTTAATTAATAGCATATAAAAATCCATATATATATACGTATATATATATATATATATATATATATATATATATATATATATATATATAAATAAAAGCACACTTAACACTTAAAACACCAGGATACGTAATTCAATAACATAAAAAAATGTGTAGTATAAATACCTGGGTTTGACAGATAACAAAACCTCAATTCGGCAGAGTTCCCATAGCTAGGATGCAGTCAGCCACTGAGTGTCAGTATTTCAGCTTGTCTAGTATGGCTGGCGGTTGAAACAGTGTAATAAACACTGTGTGTGATCTATTCTGGATAGACCTGATAACAGTAAATTCTTTCTATCACATTATCTCATCCTGTGCTCCCACTGGGTAGATTTCACCTCAATTCCTACACCTGTGACACCATGGCAAGAAATGAGGGGAGTGGTAGTCATGAGGACAGGAAGAACTTAATGTTATTAACAACCCAACAGAGGCTAAAACATGTCCACATGTTATTGAAAAAAACCTCCCTCTGTCAGTATACAATAGCGGAGCAGAAAGAATTCCCCCATCAATACTGACTGTGTTGATGGGGAAATCGAGCAAATTTCTTTCCTTCAACCCAAGACTCAAGGAAAGAAAATTGCACATTGTATGGCCTGCCTAAGATACACTAACAAACTGAAGCCATACTCCAGCTAGCACTTTTGAAGCAGTTACAGCAACAGTTTTGGTCCATTTGGGATAAAAGTTTTACATAAATAAATAAAAAGTTGACCATTGTAAGCACCCCTGTCAGTGGGAAATGGTTTATCTCAACCCTCTAACTGCTATATCTGCAGAACAGCTTACTCTTTTGGAAAATAAATAGACTTACCGACAAGATCACCAGGTGAAAATAAAGGAAAAGCCCCCAATCATAAAATCAAACCAGAAAAGTAAAAAAGCTAATGTGAAAGAACTCTACGTCACAGAGTTTTTTTTTGTAGAGAATAGAACTGTGATGAAAAGCCAAGAATCAAATAATTCTGCACAGTTATTGGTACAGCACTGGGGTGTCCAACCATTTGACCTTCCTGGACCACATTGGAAGAAGAGGAATTGTCTTGGGCCACACATAAAATACACTAACAAAAAGGATAGTTGATGAGCAGCTCCTTATTACCGGGCTGCTGGTAAACTCTTGATATAGTGAATGGGGCCGGCAGCCGCACCTACCGACAGAGCTGCAGGAGGAATTGCCGCTACAATTCGCACTGGCCCTAATCGCTGGTGTAAATGTAGCCTATGTATTTGCTGTGTGCGGGTGAGAGACTTTAGGGGGGTGCAATCAAAAGCCCCCCCCCAGCACCCCGCTAGATCCCACCATGCAGCATTTACTTACCTGGCGCCCCTGCATTCCCTGCTAACAGTGCTATTGCAACAATTGGCAGCCCTTACATCCCTTCAGCTGTGCATTTGCCTGGTTTGTCAATGTAGGCTGCTGTGCCTTCTTTCTTTGCACAGCATCTCCGACATTTATACAGATGGACTTGTCTCTTTTGATTGCCATGGCTGCTGTGTTTGCAGTGCATCCCTGGCGTCCCTCAAGACAGACCAATGGCCATATGCTAAACTCTCAGTGGCAGCGGGTTGGACACCCCTGGTATAGCAGTACACAGAATCCCTAATGGGCAGCCCAGACACCACTTGTGTCATCATCTTCCAACATGCTTCTATACAGCCCCTCTACCCAATGGGACCACAATGTACAGTACCCAACAAAATCAGTGACAAAGGGGAAGAATGCCTTCCTTAAAGAGGTGGCAAGAACGACACCCTTGCAGACATGCCATTGACTCAGCTAAATGGTATTGGACCTGAAACTATGCAGGCACCATCAGATATGAGGTCAATTAGCCACAGCTCATGAAACCCCTAGCCAACCCTGAAGGAACCGTAGGGTTTCACAGAACCCTGGTTGAGAATGGGTCTTCCAGAGTATGAAATGAGACAGACCTGTTATGGTGGAGCCGATAACTAGCTAGAAATAAAAGTAAATTATTGAAAAGACCAGTAGACTGGTGAGGCACCAAAGTGTGACACAAGCTCCTGTGATATTGGACAGGACTCATGATTCTTTTTGATTTAGGTATAGGACATTTATTACTACACAGTAAGGATAGGAACTTCACTGAATCTGTGTGCTGTGTAATTATTACCATGGAGATATACAGTATATGTAGAATTAATGTGCAAGTGCACATTTGTCATTCCCTATCTACAAAACTGAAGTCAACCTCTGCTTATGGATTTTTTCATCATGTGGCTCAATTTAGATACTACATTCCAGGGGCAGACTGACCATTTGGAAACTCGGGCACTGCCCAAGGGCCCGGGGTCAGTAGGGGGCCCATGAGATGCCCCTGGTACCTTTTTCATAGGCTTTTTTGAGTGTGGGCAAGGACACATGGGCCCCATGATCCCCTTGTGCCCGGGGGCCTCATGAGTTCTCAGTCTGCCCCTGCTACAGTCTTGTGACAGGTTTTTTTAAGGCTTTGTTTTATGTCCTCTCCTTACCAGTCATTTTTTCAGCTTGGGTGTTGCTAGCTGCACCTGCTGGCTACAATATGCTTCAAATTTTGTATGGACATACATCACTTTTCTTGTTCTGAGCATCATTGGGCACAATTTTAGGCAAATGTATCAGAATCCTTCATATGCACAAAAGGAACCAATTTTGGATGGACACCCATCAATCTGTTGAAAAATGTCTGGAAAATAAGATACATTTATCTTGCTCAGTAAAGGGAAATGTACTTCGGCAGTAGCCCTCTCTGTCAACAGTTTATTTCCTCAAGCTTTGGTCAGTCAGCGGGATAAGAATCATGTATCCAGGCATTGCAAACAATAGGTCTTCCATATTTTTTTTTCAGGATTAATATTTATAGTGCTAACAATTTTACACTACATTCATATTACACTACATTCATATTAGCTCCTGCCCTCAAGAAGCTCATGGTTTAAGGTTCCTATCGCAGACACATATTAAGGCCAGTTTAGAAAGTAGCCAATAAACCTAACAGCATGTCTCGCAAGTAGAAGCAGAACATGCAAACTCCATGCACTTTTGTCCTGAATGGGATTCTCCAGAAGAGAAGGTAGAAATACTAAGCACTTAGCCACTGTGCTGCCCATTGGTGCTTCAGTACATGTAGCCGGCCTACAGGTGGAATTCAGGTGCCAGCTGTAATACCTAAAGACCCTAGAATAGTTCTTCTACATCTCCCTATCCCAACTTTTGTCCTGAATGGGATTCTCCAGAAGAGAAGGTAGAAATACTAAGCGCTTAGCCACTGTGCTGCCCATTGGTGCTTCAGTACATGTAGCCGGCCTACAGGTGGAATTCAGGTGCCAGCTGTAATACCTAAAGACCCTAGAATAGTTCTTCTACATCTCCCTATCCCAGGCCTCACCATTTACCAGCAAAAGCTCGTCATCTTTCTTTTTTTTTTGTGACTAAACAAACTATCACTGAAGCTGGAAGAAACCTACAGTGGCCCAAGAAAGTAAAACATGAATGCACTGCTTGTTAATGAGAAATGATCTAGCATCCTCGCTGGCAGGCTGGTGCAGTCCATTCACTTCACTGTAGATGGCACTCAAATGAGTGGTAGCATAGCCTGGAAAGGAAGTCAGGGGAAACCTAGTTTCTCTGTGGTTTCCTGGGTCATAGAGCATCATGCCAGTTGGCTACACTGCATCCATGTGACCTCTGGTGACCATCTTGGGTCAGCAGGGTCTTTATAAGTCCTTGCCCCTGGGTTTTGGCACGCTTTTGCAAAGTGGGTAGAGTAGGGAGAGAGACCCCATCTGACAAGGAAGGTGACTAGTAGCAGAGAAAGATTCCTGATGAGGAGGGACAGGTTAGGGTTCTTCTGTCCTCAAGAAAGTTTCCCCTTTTTGGGACCAGACCAACCAGGCCAAACGTCGCCCTCTGAAACAGACACTATCAGTGCATCTCTCTGTGCTGCATTTCTGTCAACTGAACTGTGAGTTTTTCCATAAATGGCATTCTCCCGCTGGGGTGTTTGTATTTGGCATTTTCTTCAATACAAGTTCCAAGTTTTATTGCAACCGGACTCTGTTTTCACTGCCGCTGCACCACGCTGCACCACGCTGCACCTCCCCACACACTTCCTATCTCAAATCCATAGCCTCAGTTACCTATAATTATTTCCCTTTTTCTCTTGTACCGCATCATTGGCGGCCATTTGATCTTCCTCTTCTTCCATTTCTCTCCCCCTATTTGTTCCTATAATCAGCTTTTCCCCATTACCATACCTCATTATTTGCATCTACAGTATGTTTACATGCAGATCATGGAATGGGGGCCACCTAGCTGCATGTGCCAAAGGTTTAATATTATTTTCTAATTACCTGCACTATTTCTTCATTGCTGTGGATGCCATATTACTTTTTACAAAGCTTTGTATGCTTTTAACAGTTTAGCACAAGCCCTTTCACTAAAAACTCAATAAAAAGAATGAAACAGAAAAAAGCTCAGCATGACTATGCCATTATCTGCTAGTACAGCACTTTTTTCTGGATCTAGTATGTCAAAGCAGGATAAATTAGCTTTCCTCTATTTTATCACCATTTGACAGACCCTTTGGTGGTTTGACTGATAGCATCACCAAAGTAAAGATACCAGCTGGTTTGTAAATAGGGAAGTGCTAACCACAGAGAATACAAACATCAGATAAGGCAACCTTCCTTTTGGTTTACAGTTTTGAGATGATATGGGGGCCTCAGTTATCTGATGTTTCTACCCAGCAAAGACATTTCAGATTTACAGGAAATTGTGGGAATCGATTGTGCAACCAACCTGAGGCATTTACCTTTTGTGCCTTACATTTCTAATTCATTTTTACCAATTGTATCTTTTTTCTAACCATATTTATCACTTAAACTTAATTACTATTTCTATCACTCTATTGGTCTAGCCACGGTGTTTGAGAGATGTGTATTCAAGTACTTCAGCCTGTAGGCAGCGTGGTGTGGTGGCAGTAAAGACACTGAGGCCCGGAAACTAATATACTTAAGAACTTGCAAAACAGTCACAACAAGGCGGGCAGGGAATGTCTGACCTAAAAACTTTCAGCCAATGCAGCAGAAAGTAGTGGTAGAAGGCCTGAGCTGAAGACAGCAATTGCCAAGGAAGTTAGAGTATAGCAAGGGTGATCTGACCCAAGAGAGAGCTTGCGGAGATGTAGATGTAGGCCCTACGCTTTCCCTACTCCTCTGGAACCGCTATGTTGTCCCTGACAGATGGGGTATCTCTCCCTACACTAGCCACAAATGCATACCAAAACCTGAATGCAGCATAGCCAACTGGAACGTTGCTCAAGGGAACTGAGGAAAACATAGAGAAACCAAGTTTCTCCAGACTTCCTCTCCAACTGTAGTACCACTCCGGTCCAGGCCCACCTACAGTGGAGAAAGTAGACTACACCTACCTACAAGCCCAAGGATGTGCCACCATTTATGAATCCCTCTGTTGTGGAAACCCATAAGTGAGGTTGAGAAGGTAGAATTCAGATGCCAGGTGTAATATCTGACTGGGTATAGTTAAACTCTACTTTTCACAATTTGAAGCACAATATATTGATTGTTACTGGGTCAGGTTAATTACGCAATTAACCCTTCACACTGCCACCACCTCCTTTTTGTACAGAGAAAGGAAACTCGGCGATATCAGCAATAACACTGTGACCGAGGGTAAGCGGGTCAAAACACACAAGGCAGGCGGCAAACACTTAAAGCTTTATTAAAACAGACAACAGTCACTCAATGGGGAGTAGTGAAGGGAGAAAGAGTCCAAAATAATTGTAGTCCAGCCCCACGGCAAAGTTAAAGTCTCTACAGAAGTTTATAATCCAAACAGGGGGGTGGTGTGAGTCTCTGTAGTAGTTGTAATCCAACAGGGAGGTGGAGTGGGAGTACAAGAACAGTTCAGGGAAAACAGGAGAACATGAACTCACGGGTCTGACAGGGATGTCCTGGTTCACAGCAGATGGCAGCAGCGGCAACCCTGCTCAGCACACGGCAGCAGCAGATAGTTCTAGCACACAGCCGAGGGGCAGTTGAGGCAAAGAGAGCCCGGGCACAGCAGAGGGCAATTCAGGCAGGCAAAGTAATCAGGGCCCACAGCAGAAGGTAGCTCTGGCAGGCAGGAGGTCCGGGCACACAGCAGAGGGCAGTTGACAGGGTAGCCATCCAGGGACTCACCAGCCAGCAGTGTACAAAGCAAAGTACAGTTCCAATCATCTCCTAGTTAAGGCTCAGGCAGGAGTAGCCTTGTCCATCATGACTCCAGCTCTCCCAACAAAGAGTCCACATGGCCCTGCAATTGTCCCCACCCCCAACTTCCTGCTAAGAAGTGGCCTGGACTGGTTTTCCCTAGCCACACAGAGCCATGCTGCCTTTGTTCTATATGGAGATACATCCCACTTCCCCTCCCCCCTGTGAGGCCCAGGAACTTCAGACAACACACAAAAAAAAAATATTTCTGCTGTCTGTCACAAACACTATGATGTTTGAATAATCGTCTGTATACCACTGTCACCGCAGGCAGGTTATACAGAGGTTTAAAACACACACACAGTAGCGCTTTTCAGAGGCAGGAGTTCTCAGTTTGCGTTAAAGAGCTTTAGAAACAGTTCAACACTTTCAGAAAGTAAGATTTATTACTAAAAGGTCAAAAGGGTGCAATAAAAATGTTTACAGAAAAAGATGTAGCCAATATATATAAATATACAGAGAACAATAGCACAGCAAAGAGATAACAGAAAGGAATTTAGGGAGGTAAAGTACTTGCCAAACGTCCTGGTTTAAGCAGATCAGGTTTCATGAGCCAAAAGGATGCCTTATCTCCCAAGGTTAGTTCTGATGTTAAAAAGGGAGAATTCTTCAACTTTCTTTTACTCAGCTTAGCTTAGCTTTTTCTAGCAACTCCACAGGGTGTCTCCCTGAAACAGAGAACCAATTGGCTCATTTGGGTAGGGAGTTGTAGGTGGAGACCTCAGGCTATGACCAAAGCCTGCACAAATCATATTATGGTTCATAACTTACCCTGGATACATATAACATTCTATTCATGAGTAGATTAGTACGCAGAAGCTTCTGCTGAATGGTTAGATATGAAATATGAAATATCCGCTCGAATGGTTACGGAGAAATAATTTTTTGCTCTCCTGTATATGCCAGATAGGGGGTGTAATATACCAGGAGACTTGTCTTAAATTGAGCCATCCGAATATTGGCTCCATGTTTATGTAATTATGTCCTATCTGAAGATATAAACTTATATGAAAAAGTGAGTTTTTAAATGTAAGTCTATTTTTACGACTCCCTGGAATGCCTTTGAGCTTAGTGAAGGACTTGGTTTATGGTTTTACGAGCTCTTCTCTAGCAAGATTCTGGCAGACATCGGGCACCAGCTAGTTGTGAGGTTTATAACCATGACGCCCCCCCAATGAGTTTGTTGCCTATGATCTGTGCAAACACACAACGACCACATTCCTGAGGGAGGGGGAAAATCAGAGGAGGGAGACTGATTTGGGAGAGAGAGATACAAAATGGAGGGGTTTGGAGCAAAATGGATGACCGCGTCCATCTCTGTGTGCATGATTGCTACAGGGGGCACTTGTGAATGTACAGTGGGGACTCTAGTGGGCATTAGTTGATGTAAGGGTGGACTCATCTCGGCACTTCTGGATTAGGGGGGACTCAGGGGAACTTGTGAATGTACAGTTTGGACACTGGTGGGCACTAGTGGATGTAAAAGGGGACTCTGTATGGCACTTCTAGATGTAAGGGGGGACTCAGCTGGGCACTCGGGGATGTAAGGGGTAACTTAACATGCATTGAAAAAAAAAATTAGGACTGCAAATATTTGTAAAAAATAAGATGCAGCTCTCATACTGAAAATTTTATGGACCCTGCCTTAGAGCATCAGGGAGATATTTTTTTTTCCTTTTTGAGCTAATTACATTATGCTTTATAAGGGGTTTTTTTCAACCATACTCCTTATCAAAGGTAATTAGGGTTCTGAGGGTGAAAGTTTTTATTATATTTTTTTCTTTTAGTTGAAATTGATGGAAATATTTTTTTTATGCCTGACTGACTAAACTAGGAAAACTTTTTGTAACAGCGGTCCTGTAAAGATATACGTAAATAGCAAGAGTTGCTCTTCTATCTTCAAATTGCTGTTTGTAGCTTTAACACTTATATTTTCTGTTAATATTTAGATGGACACCCTAAACTTCTCCGATTATTTCAATAATTTCGATGATGAGCCCGAGTTTCACCCTGTCTTTGGACTCTACCTCCCGATCATGTACTCCATCATCTGTGCAGCTGGCCTCCTGGGCAACGTGCTGGTTATTGTTGTGTTTGTCTTCTATGAAAAGAAAAAGACGCTGACAGAGGCATTTTTCCTTAATTTGGCTGTGGCCGATATTTTGTTTCTCTGTACGCTTCCATTTCTGGTCTGTCAGCTGCGCTTCAAGAACTGGATCTTCGGAGACATCATGTGTAAAATGGTTTTTGGAATGTACAAAGTGAACCTCTTTACATCAATGCTCACACTCACCGCTATTACCCTCGACCGCTTTGTTTCTATTGTTAGAGGGGTGAAAGCACAGAAATACCAACAACACAAGCACAAGTGGGGCACCGTGATGTGCGCCTTCATCTGGGTGACCTCGGTGCTCCTCGCTGTGCCACAGTTTATATTTTCTAATGATAGCAGAGGGTACTGCTCAGACGTCTATGATGATAAGGAGAAGCTGGAGATAACTGTCTATTCGTTCCAGCTGATTGTTGGCTTTTTCCTGCCGTTATTGAACATGGTGGTCTGTTACAGTTTCATTCTCAACACTTTGATTCGTTCTAAGAGTTTACAGAAGAAGAAATCCATCCGAATCATCCTGACGCTGGTGGTGGCTTTCATTGTCACCCAGATGCCCTTTAATGTCACTTTTCTGATCTCAATATTGCATAAACACAGCAACCACATAACAGACATAGCAGAAGTCCTGTCAATACTGGAAGCTGTGGCATACCTTCATGCCTGCTTGAACCCAATCTTATATTTCTTTGTTGGCACCAAATTTAGAAACAACTTCTGGAAGATGCTGAGATGTTTCAAATTGGTTAAAGAAAGGGAAGAGCCAAGCCGAGGAAATGAAGGAAGTTCCAAAGTCGCTTCTGGTTCTACCCACATGGAGGTCTTCAGCCTTGTGCAGACTAATGCCCCGCATATACAATAAGAAGATCAAACAAAAAATACCGCTTTTGAAACGATCATCCGATAATCTGATCAGTAGTACACAGCTTTGGAGAGCTGATTAGGACAGTTCATGCGACAATATACGAAGGGACAAACGTGAAAAGTTTTCTTGTATGATAATGGAACAAACAATTTTCATTTAATCAGTACAGTATTCATCTAAGACGACGCATCAGACGATGCATCATGCTCAGAAACAATTAATATATTACAATACAATACATTATATCACTTCCAAAGTTGTATTCTGTTGTATGAGAATTTTCATAACTTCAGTAACCTTTTCATTTTTGATGAAACTAGCATGCAGAAAAAAAAGAATGACTCGATTCTGTGCTTTCAAGCATCCTCTATTATCACCGTTATAATGTAAAGCAATGCACAAACTGTTGGCGCTATATAAATCCTGTATAATAATAATAATAATAATAATTAGAGCCATCTCTTCTGCATAGATCTACCCTACCCCCTACTCACTGCCATTGCTGAAGCACAGATGTGCCTCATCCCCTTAATACTGTCATCATTGCCCCAAATATCATCATTACCCCCTCATTACTGCCATTGCTGTTATATAGATCCACTTCACCCCACCCCTTTTCATCACCATCACTGAGGCACAGATTTACACCACCACCTCATTACCACCATCAATGCCACACAAATCCTCCCTACCCCCTCATAACTGCCATCGCTGCCTCATAGATCCTCCCTACCCCCCTCATAACTGCCATCGCTGCCTCACAGATCCTCCCTACCCCCTCATAACTGCCATTGCTGCCTCACAGCTCCTTCCTACCCCCTCATAACTGCCATCGCTGCCTCACAGCTCCTTCCTACCCCTTCATAACTGCCATCGCTGCCTCACAGATCCTCCCTACCCCCTCATAACTGCCATCGCTGCCTCACAGATCCTCCCTACCACCTCATAACTACCATCGCTGCCTCACAGCTCCTTCCTACCCCCTCATAACTGCTATTGCTGCCTCACAGCTCCTTCCTACCCCTTCATAACTGCCATCGCTGCCTCACAGCTCATTCCTACCCCCTCATAACTGCCATCTCAGCCTCACAGCTCATTCCTACCCCCTCATAACTGCCATCTCAGCCTCACAGCTCCTTCCTACCCCCTCACAACTGCATTCACTTTTGTGAAGACAGCATTCCTTATCTCCCTCAACCACACTCCCAGAGTCAGACTTCAAATATACTCCAAAACAATGTATCTCTTTGAAGTGTAAACCTAGTCTTTATACCTTATTCATCAGTGGGTAATCAAACACACTCCATGTGTGACACACACCTGTTGTGCACTGTAAGTCACAGGAATTGGCTCCACCACCTGTATCTCCAACAGTCCCGAAACACTAGGGTTACCACCTCATCCTTTTAAAACTAAACACATATTAATTACACAGGTTCTGAGGCAGATAAAGCACCACGTGAGTTTAATTACCACCGTAATCAGTCACAGAACCTGTGTAAGTAATATGTGTTAGGTTTTAAGGGGATGAGGTGGCAATCCTATGGAACACATGCATCCCAAGCCTTCCCCCCATGAAGAAGGGCCAATTTTTGTTATCAGGCCACAAGACCTACCATTACACCTGCACCATCACCTTTTTTATTTAATTTTATTCATATTTCTTCATGTATATGTCACTCTGCACTTATGTGTGTTTTTTCCACTTGGATTGTAGGGTATGGGTCTTCTGGCCTACCCTGTAGTCTAGGTGGAGGATGTGTGGCCCTTAGGTTCCTTCTTCCCCTGCTATGGGAAAGGGGGTGGTCTCTCTTTATTAGGGCCCTTCACCTAGCCTTTGGTCGGCTTTGACTGATGATAAGGAGCTGGGTCTGCCGGGCCTTTTAGCCAGGTGAACCTTGTTAAGGTTCATTTAATTCAGGATGCTCTCACTCTCCCATCCATCCTGGGGTGCTTACCGTGGGTACCCGGGAATAAGATCAGTACAAACCAAGGTATTGCAAATTGTAGTCAGAGATTTATTCACTGTGTTCAAACTTAAATGTGTAAGCAGGTTGGCAGGTATAATATGGCCTTTAACCAATAAAAATAATAAAAAGTTTTGCTTACAGGATACTATGCCAAAGTTATCACCTAGTTTTGTAAACAAGAACATGAATTCAGACAGAGAAACTATAGAACAGACAGAAATGTATAAATAGTAACTCTATCAGACCTAACATGCCTTGCGCCCCCAGTGGTCAGGGAAGAATCTTTCTCTTCTGGAAGGACCATATGACACACCTTAAACCATATGACCATATGACACACCTTAAACCATATGACCATATGACACACCTTAAACCATATTACCATATGACACACCTTTTAAACCTCAGACATGAAATATGGACAAAGCATATCCTTCTATAGTGTGTACTTGTCTCAATTAAGAGCACTAAGTGTCATTTCTGTCTGCTGCTTCATTCCTCTGCTATCAGCATGAATCACTTCTGACAAGTTTTCCTGACACCAAGAGCAAATGGTGACAGGGAAGGGACCTCCAGGTGATTCACAGCCTCAGCTCTGTTCCTCTGTGCTGTGTGAAGGGGAATGTGCCCTTTTCCTCCAATTAGCTCCCAATGTTCTCCTCACTACGCTCTACAGAGTATAACTTTAGCTCTCTGTCCCCTTTTTTCTGACAGCTCAGACAAACTTTATAAATTCTAGACTTTGAACAGTTGAAGGGAAAAGAAGACTGGAGATAAACAGGTCCAACATATGTAGGAGGATTTGTTTCATCTCTGTGTATCGCCTGAGGGCAGTCACTTCACTGGGTATATGCAAGGGTTTACAACCACTTTAAGTGCACTTTTTTTTGTATATGTTCACATACACTTTTTTGGTTTGCTGTTGTGTTTTGATTTACGCACCATGGGATCAGAAATAAAATATAACCTTCGATGCATAGGGCATTTACAGTGGAGCCACTGGAAGTCTGTAGTTTGGGTGCCAGCCCCAAAACAGATGTTGCCAGTGGTGATTTTGCCCTTTTATCATGCCAATTTATTTGAGGCTTGATCGGGAGGTCCCCAGAAGCAGGAAGGCTTGGGACCCATGAGTGCTAGGACTGTAGGAGGTACCAGCAAAACATGGTGGAGCTGATTCCTGTGACAGAGTGAAACAGGTATGCGCCATGCCCAGGTCACAGAAAATGTGTTTGATCACTGACTGGTGAATGAAGAAGGCATAAATAAAGAGTGGGTTTGAACATGTAAGAGAGAAATTGCTTTTCACATTGGAGGAAACAGGTATAATTGAAGTGTGACACGGGACGTATGGTTGTCGGAGGAAAGGAACACTGTCATCTCTAAATTTATGTTAGCTCTGTCCAGATGATGTTATGATTTTGCAGGCAGCTCCAGATAGATAATAAATCTGCTTCTATTCTAAATAAACTCATTTAACAAACAAGGTTTGATGTGTGTGTGTGTCCTGTGTCTTCATATTCCCCTCACTCCACATCAACTGGGAGGAGATGGGATAATAAGAACCAAGATGGGAGAAGAGAAGATAAAGAGCACTATGATGGGAGGAGATGGGATAATAAGAACCAAGATGGGAGAAGAGAAGATAAAGAGCACTATGATGGGAGGAGATGGGATAATAAGAACCAAGATAGGAGAAGAGAAGATAAAGAGCACTATGATGGGAGGAGATGGGATAAAGAAAACCTTGATGGGAGGAGATAAAATAATGAACACCATGATGGGAGGAGATAAGATAATGAACACCATGATGGGAGGAGATAAAATAATGAACACCATGATGGAAGGAGATAAAATATTGAACACCATGATGGGAGGAGATTAGATAATGAGCACCATGATGGGAGGAGATTAGATAATGATCTCCATGATGGGAGGAGATAAGATAGTTACATATAGTTACATAGTTAGTCCGGCCATGATGGGAGGAGATAAGATAATGAGTGTCATGACTGGAGGAGATAATATAATTAGAACCGTGATCAGAGGAGATAAGATAATGAGAACCGTGATGGGAAGAGATGGCATAATGAAAACTGATAGGAGGAACCAAGATAATAAGAATTGGGATAGGAAGAAATGGCATAACGAGAACCGAGATGGGGGGAGATGGTATAATGGGAACCAGGAAGGGGGAAGATTATATAATGAGCACAGTGATGGGAGGAGATACAATAATGAGAACTGTGGCGAGAGTAGACGATATAATGAGAACTGTGATGGGGAGAGATAATTAAAGAGATACTGTAAGATACTGTAGCACTACCCCCTCAGGAGTTGCTGAGTTTTTTGGCCCTCCTATAGTCCTGCACAGCCAGGCAACAGGCATTTCCTTCACACTTGCACACTGGAGTCAGTAAAACAGTCCTTGAGCTTGTTTATTTTTTTTTGTTTCATTAAGGGGTATTGAACTTGGATGGGGTTGAGGGCTGTATGGGATGCCCAAGGAAACCGCATCAGGACAACTCCTTGGCACAAGTCCACAGACAAAGACTCTTTTCTTGGAGAGCTCTCCAGCCCTCCTGGTGTACCACCTCAGTCCCCTCATGAATTCTCCTCTTCACCTAGCTGCCTGAGGGAACCCCTAAGCAAGGGGACCCCAAATCTGCCAATCAACAGTCCAGATGGAGGGTAGTCAGGTTTCCCATCAGAATACCCTCTCCCCTTATCCGGGCAGGGTGTGTAGGATTACTCACTCAGTCCTCTTCTGCAAGCTTGTGGGTTGGTGGCTACCTTCAGGTCTTATGCTGGGCTGGCTCCTTCCCTACTTCCCAAGCTGTCCTCTCTCAGGGAACAATTGAGGCTGAGAGATCCTCCTTTCCAACTCCTGTCTGCAGGTAAGCCCCTCTCTTGGGCCTCCTCCCAGGCTCCACACTCCAGCCCTCACTCCATCTTCCACCTGACACTACTCCTCCTGCTGATCAAGCTCTTTCATATTAAAGGACTGCCCCATGCCAAGCCTCCTGCTTGGGGATTGGCTAAGATCCCTTAACTATGCAGATCAACCCCTCATCTCCCCTACCCACTGCCTTGTAGAAACTTCTCAAGCTTCTAGAGCAGGGGGAGGTATCAGGGAACTGACCTGCAGAGCCCTCAGCCCTGACCCTCAGTAACCTGGCTGATTAACGTGACAACAAAACTTGTGTTCTGGTAAAGTGCCTAAATTTTAAGATCATATAAATGTGCCAAAACAAAATCCTGATATGCCACCTAGTGGCTAACCAGAAAAGTGAAAATTATTGAGTGATAATAGATAGACAAAGTGACAAGTGTAAATAAATAAATATATCAAAACAGTCCAAAATAACGTGATATCAAAACTGTGCAAATAATATATGGTGTTCAATACACCGTGCTTCAGAAATTCATTCCATGCTGCAAATGTGCTCCTGGTGACACTCTGACGTGACTCCCCTGGACTAGCTAAAGTGCCTCCTCACCGTCTAAATTCGACCCATAAGGGCCACAGAGCTTTATACTATAAGGATCTCAACCTGGCTTCAATCCTCCACTGGTTCCACCGACTCCACTAAGGTCCCCTTCGGAGTAATATGTTCCTCTCAGACCACTCTCCTCGCAATATGGACTCAGATATACAGGGCATGTATATTAAAACAAAAACAGACCTCCATAGTGCAACAACGTTTTATTTACACTTAAAAAACTCCACAAATTGAACATTCACATGTTATCCAGTACACAAACATGGTTTCCCATGTGATATGGGTGTACTAAGGGATAAGGTGTACCAAGATGGCATCTGGAAATGGAACCGGAAGTGCGTCACCACTCGAAACCAAAAATGCGTCTACGCGTTACACCACGGTCACATGGCTTCTTCAGGTTCTTTTTAGGATAATGAGCACCATGGATGCGAGGAGATAGAATATTAAGCACCATGGATGGGAGGAGATGGGATAATGAGTGTAGCAAACTTGCTCATCAGAGTGGGACGCGGAGTTCCCCTTTTTTTTTTTAATTTAGAAGTATTACTCAGTCCTTCATTCCCTACCCCCCCCCCCCCTTCCTGAGAGGCAAACTTTATATCTTGACAGATGGTGTGGGTCAACCCAGGTTAAGGCATCCTTAGTCCGGTGCCAGGCAGTCTGCGAAAGTGTGGCCTTCATCACCTAAAGTCCTGATAAGGCCAGCGTGACCCCAGAACTTGCTTAGGCTCACCCATCATAAAACAGATAAGGCAGTTTCTCCCCGGAATTGAAAGAGATTGTAACCTCACAAAACCTAACAGTTAAAGATGACAGAATGAAATGAACATTCCCCAAGTCAGGTTTTTTCCCCTATGTTTCATGTCATGGATTATGACAGATGTTGGTTCTAATTCAGAGATCTCCCGACTGACCCTTCCCAAAACAGCGTAGTGGCCAGTGTTCAGAGCCGCCCCCCCCCCCCCCCTTGCAGAGGGATTTTAAAAAGACAGGCTGACAAGCCTAAGGAAGCAAAACACATCTCCTGGTCTTAACATCGTAACAGAGGAGATCAAAGACCCTTTCTGCTCTGCAACTTGGATCTGCTTACAAACCAAGGTGTATTGGCAAGTAACTTAACCCTGTAACTTCCTTCCTATTATCTCTGCTGTGTTGTGGGTCTTTATATGCATATATATATATATATATATATATATATCTAATTACATTTTCTTTGTAAATATTTTATTGCACCTGTTTGACTCTTTTTGTAATAAATCTTTCTTTCTGAAAGTGTTAAACTGTTTCTAAGCGCTTACTTGCAATTCACGAATTCCTGCCTTTGAAGAGACGCTACTGTTTGTTATAATCTCTGTATAACAGGCCTGCGGACCATGTTATATAGATCAATATTTCAATCATTATAGTGTATATTTGATAACGGAAGTTTCCCAGTCTCCGACAAAAGTGGTGGTGGCAGTAGAGGGTTAGTTGTGTAATTAACCCGACCCAGTAACAAGCGCATTCAGGCTGCAGGCACCGATTGTAGTCCATTAGCTGGGCAATCGCTGTGCAGGGTGCAGCTAGGTGTGGCCTTGTTACGCGCGTCACACCGCGGTTTTAGATCGGCTGGTCCTTTGGTCACGAGTTTGGTGAGAAGGTCTGGGGTCTGACGCCGCGGGCGTGACGTATTATTGTTGGTCGCGGTCGTGCGATTGTCGCATGTTGGTGATATTGCGATCGTGACAGTGAGCACTGTTATGGGTGGGGATAGGATAATGAGCATTGTGGGTGGGTGGGAATAGGATAATGAGCACCTTGGATGGGAGGAGATAGGATAATAAGCACCATGGATGGGAGCAGATGGGATAATGAGCACTGTTATGGGTGGGGATAGGATAATAAGCATCGTGGATGGGCGGGGATAGGATAATGAGCACCATGGATGGGAGGAGATGGAATAATGACACAATGGATGGGAGATGGGTTGAGCACCATGGATGGGCGGAAACAGGACAATTGTGCATTGTGATGGGCGGTGATAGGATAATGAGCACCATGGATGGGTAGGGATAGGATAATGAGCACTGGGGATGGGCAGGGATATTATAATGAGCACTGTGGATGGGAGGAGATGGGATAATGAGCACAATGGATGGGAGATGGGTTGAGCACCATGGATGGGCGGAGACAGGACAATTGTGCATTGTGATGGGCGGTGATAGGATAATGAGCACCATGGATGGGTGGGGATAGGATAATGAGCACCGGGGATGGGAGGAGATGGGATAATGAGCACCATGATGGGTGGGGATAGGATAATGAGCACCGTGGATGGGAGGAGATGGGATAATGAGCACCATGATGGGTGGGGATAGGATAATGAGCACCGTGGATGGGAGGAGATGGGATAATGAGCACCATGATGGGCGGGGATAGGATAATGAGCACCATGGATGGGAGGAGATGGGATAATGAGCACCATGATGGGCGGGGATAGGATAATGAGCACCGTGGATGGGAGGAGATGGGATAATGAGCACCATGATGGGCGGGGATAGGATAATGAGCACAGTGGATGGAAGGAGATAACATGACAACTTTGGTGAAAAGAGGCGATATAATGACAGCAGAGATGGGAAAAGATATGAGAACTGTGATATGGCGAGATTACGAAGGAGATGAGACAATGGGCACTGTGATGGGAGAGGATAAAATAATGACGATAAGAACCGAGATGGGAGGAGATAGGATGATGATAACTTTAATGGGCGGAGATATGATAATGAACTCAGTGATGGGAATAGATGGCATAATATTAGCTGTGATGGGAAGAGATCATGAAGTACGGATGTGAGAAGTATGATCGCTTGGAAACCGGAATCTGGAATACAGTACTCATAAGGACCCGGAATTCCTTTGTACGGAACAAGGAAGTGTATGAAGTGCATTCAGAAACCGGAAGTAGTCCTCACGCCCCGGGAGTTAATTGTACGAACACTAGACGTGCGGTAGTGGAGGGATTTGACCTGTGCTGGTCGTTATGCGGTTGTTCCCGGGACTTCTGGTGTCTCATGGCAAAGTGGCCCGGCAGATGGGGTTGGGGCCCCGATCCCGGCTAGATATGCTGCGGAATCTCCTCACCGCTTTGGTCAGACATGAGAGAATAGAGACCACGTGGGCTCGGGCCGATGAGCTGACCTTTTATGCCAACAAGGTGACGTTCTCGGGACATATGAGGGGGTGGGGGGGACCTGCACTACATTCCAGACTTGAAATGTGAGAGTTACACATTATAGTCCACGGTGCGGGGGTCTGGGGTGTGTGACGGGGGGGAGGGGATAGAGTTACTATCGACCTCTGAACACAAAGGGGTCAGGAGTAAGTACCACAGAGTGCAGGGGTCAGCAGTATGTATAACAGTACAGGGTCAGGAGTATGTGATGCAGGGTTCAGGAATAAGTAGTCAGGAGTATGTGACGCAGGGTTCAGGAGTATGTGATGCAGAGTGCAGGGTTCAGGAGTATGTGATGCAGGGTTCAGGAGTATGTGGTGCAGGGTTCAGGAGTATATGATGCAGAGTGCAGGGTTCAGGAGTATGTGATGCAGAGTGCAGGGGTCAGGAGTATGTGATGCAGAGTGCAGGGGTCAGGAGTATGTGATGCAGAGTGCAGGGGTCAGGAATAAGTCAGGAGTATGTGACGCAGGGGTCAGGAATAAGTAGTCAGGAGTATGTGACGCAGGGTTCAGGGGTATGTGACGCAGGGGTCAGGAGTATGTTATGCAGAGTGCAGGGGTCAGGAGTATGTTGTGCAGGGGTCAGGAATATGTAATGCAGAGTGCAGGGGTCAGAAGTATGTGACGCAGGGGTCAGGAGTAACATCAAGTGCAAAGATCAGGAGTATGTGACGCCGAGTGCAGTGGTCAGTAGTATGTAAAAAAGAGTGCAAGGGTTAGCAGTAAGTAATGCAGAGTGCAGGGTTCAGGAGTAATTAACAAATCTCTCTCCATTTTACCCTTGAAATGCAGGTGATAGCAAACAAGAAGCCCATCACTTCCTCTCTACACCCTCACCCTGTCCTCGTCCAGTCCTTGCTGTCCCCCATTATTAGCAGTGCTTCTCCCTGACAGGTCAGGCGCTCGCACACTATGCTGAGCTGAGGTGAACTCCTGTCAGCCAAGTGATGCCTTCCTGGCTCAGCCAATCAGAGAGGGATGGTGGCACTGCAAGGCAGCTGTAGACAGCAGGGTGGCAAGGAAAAGACTCTTGGCCACTCAGGCTGCTTTCACACTGGTTCGCCTCAGAAATGCTTGAAAAATGACTAACGTTTTTTGAGCGTTTTTGAGGCGTTTTTCAAGAGGAACATCCTGGACATGTGACTTACTTTTGTAGCTCAAATTGGGCAGATTTGCACGTTTGAATTCACAAAATAAACCGCTACTAAAATACCGCAGGAGTTATTTTATAAAGTCACGCAGTATTTTAGTAGTGAAAACCAGGCATTAATGTTTCAGCTGTCGGCGGGGTTCCGCACTGACAGCTGAATGTAAAAGAAAGAATTGCCAGCAATTAAAAAATAATTAAAACAGCATGGGGTCCCCCCCTTTATACCAAGGGTCTGGTATGGATTTTGAGGGGAACCATGGGTGGGAGGAGATGGGATAATGGCGTGGGGGTCCACCCCAAAATCCATACCAGACCCTTACCTGAGCGTGCAGCCTGGCAGGTCAGGAAAGGGGGCATGACGACGAGCGAGCGCCCCCCTCCTGAACCATACCATGTTGATGGGGACAAGGGCCTCTTCCCCACAACCCTGGGCTGTGATTGTGGGGGTCTGTGGGCGAGGGGCTTATTGGAACCTGAAAGCCCCCCCTTTAGCCCCCAGATCCCGCCCTCCCCCCCACTATATGAATGAGTATGGGGTACATGGTACCACTACCCATTCACAAAAAACAAATGAAGTGTGAAAAATGAAAAGACAGGAGACAGTCTCTGACAAGTCCTTTAATTAAAGAAGGAAAATAGAAAGAATGTCCCCCGAAGTAGATCCAACGTCAGTCACAATGCCCGCTGCCGACCGGAAAAAAGAAAAATAAAAGATGGCTCCGCTCCCAATGCTGGCTCCCGGCCGTCTGACTGCTCCGCTGGCTTGACATCGACCGGGGCATGCTGGGTCAATGATGTCACATGGGGGCAGGCTCACATACGTGATGGGTCCCGCCCTTTACTGGGTCGCCTGTCCTGTATAGTGAGGGAGACGGGCGCAGGGGACGCCTGTCCTGTATAGTGAGGGAGACGGGCACGGGGGAGGCCTGTCCTGCATAGTGAGGGAGATGGAGGCAGGGGACACCTGTCCTGTATAGTGAGGGAGACAGAGGCAGGGGACACCTGTCCTGCATAGTGAGGGAGACGGAGGCAGGGGACACCTGTCCTGTGTAGTGAGGGAGACGGAGGCAGGGGACGCCTGTCCTGCGTAGTGAGGGAGACGGAGGCAGGGGACGCCTGTCCTGCGTAGTGAGGGAGACGGAGGCAGGGGACGCCTGTCCTGCGTAGTGAGGGAGACGGAGGCAGGGGACGCCTGTCCTGCGTGGTGAGGGAGACGGAGGCAGGGGACGCCTGTCCTGCGTGGTGAGGGAGACGGAGGCAGGGGACGCCTGTCCTGCATGGTGAGGGAGACGGAGGCAGGGGACGCCTGTCCTGCATAGTGAGGGAGACGGAGGCAGGGGACGCCTGTCCTGTATAGTGAGGGAGACGGAGGCAGGGGACGCCTGTCCTGTATAGTGAGGGAGACGGAGGCAGGGGACGCCTGTCCTGTATAGTGAGGGAGACGGGCGCAGGGGACGCCTGTCCTGTATAGTGAGGGAGACGGAGGCAGGGGACGCCTGTCCTGTGTAGTGAGGGAGACTGAGTCAGGGGACGCCTGTCCTGTATAGTGAGGGAGACGGGCGCAGGGGACGCCTGTCCTGTATAGTGAGGGAGACGGGCGCAGGGGACGCGTATTAATCACTATATAGTGGACAGAACAGCACATGTATTTCCTGCATCCATCCAGCGGTATGAACATTAACAGCTAAAACACATGGAGCCGTTTTCTCCTTTGGAATGGGTTTAAAGCGGAGTTCCACTCATCCTGTCAAAAAATTAAAGTCAGCATCTACAAAAACTGTAGCTGCTCACTTTTTAAAAACAGCCACTCACCTGTCCCTTGGTCCCGTGGTGTGTCCCCCGCAGCCTGTTTCACCGGCCGTCCTGTATTCCAGTGTGGACACCCAGCTGTAACAGCTTGCGGCTTCACAGCCGGTTACCCACTATGCATGCGCGAGTAGCGCTGCGCTTCATGAATGGTCCTGAAGTCTTCTGGGACCTGTCATGTGTCCCAAAAGACTACAGGGAGGGAGGGAGGACACCCGGAAGTGGGAGTGGGTACCTGTCAAATGATTTGTGAATTCTCTTCAACAAAAAACTACCTGATAGAATAAAGTGTTATATCTGCATATTTTTTCTCAGATTATAGATTATGGGAAGCGTGGAGATACTAATGAGAAAGCAATGAAGATGGCGGACTTCTGGCTGACGGTAAATCAACATTTCTGTTTGTATTTAGATACCAAAGTGTCGTTCTGCTCAGAGATTGTATTTTCTTTATTTTTGGTGGATTCTGTAAGCCAGCCTTTCTCAACCTGGGTGCCATGTGAGTTTGTCAGGGGTGCTGTGTAATACTGATTGAGAGAGGCTCTCAGACCGAGCTCCCATTGCCTTGCCAAACTGTACATTGGCACAGTGGGAGTTCGATCAGGACAGTGACGTACAGAGCAGAGGAAGGGGGAGGCATCTTCCTATTCTGACCTCCTCCACCCCCCACTGTAGTGCAGTAGCCAGCAGTGTGAGTGCAAGTACAGTACTGTACAACCCTGGCTGCTGCCTCTGCAGGTAAAGGGAAACAGTTGGGGGTTTGGTAAACGCTGCTCAGCTGCATTGTTTTGCCATTCCCCAACCTCAGGTGTGAATGAGCCCTTGGTTCACATCTGCGTGGCTGCATGTAGGGCAGCCATTCATTTTAATTCCTATCCACTGAAATGCAGGGAAAGAAGTTGCCAAACAGAATAAAATGTTTTGGCGCACCCTGCAGAGAATGGGGTGGCTTCTGCAGTGTATGTTACAATATATATCCCTACAATAGGGACTTACAAACTGGGACGGGCATATGATAGTAAGATCAAAGTGCATCAGTCCACACAAGGGTATTTAAATAGCGTGACCTAGAGGCTGCCAGCAGATTTTTTTCTAGATTGTGCTACACCAAAAACACACTACGTTTTTGTGGGGGTACCATTAAGAATTAATGACACCCCTGTGTGTCTGCTAAAGAGCAGTGTGTTTGCATGTCAGGAATACACATGATTTTACTTGCATTCCACAACATGCAGTAATGTGAACCAAGCTTTACACTGGGGTGCCTTGAGACTGAAATTACTTTTCAAGGGCGCTGTGACTGGAAAGAGGTTGAGAAACATTGCTGTAAGCTAATCATCCTCCAGACTGTTCATCTTTGAAACTATTGGTCAGAGTTTTGCTCCTGGATTCTGAGCTCCTCCCTCACACCCCTTTAATAGTAATGCAGTGTGCATAGGTCAGTAGTATGTAAAACAGAGTGCAGGGTTAGCAGTAAGTAATGCAGAATGCAGGGTTCAGGAGTAATTAACAAATCTCACTCCATTTTACCCTTGAAATGCAGGTGATAGCAATGTATTAATCCTCTGACTATCCCTGTCTGTGGTGACTTTGTGTATTACAGACGCTTGTGCTAATATCATAGTGTTACTGCTAAGATTTGTGAGATTCCTCCTTCTCTGTAAGAAGGAGGTGGTGGCAGTGTGAAGGGTTAATTGCGTAATTAACCTAACCCAGTAACAATCACTCTCAAGCTGCTGGCACATAGATTGTAGCTCCGCAAGCTGGAAAATCTTTGTGTAGGGCGCAGCTGAGCGTGGCATTGTTACGCAAGTGACAGCGCGGTGCGAGATCGGCTGGTCCTTTGGTCATGAGTTGGTGAGAAGGGCAGGGGTTGGGCGCCATTCCATCACATGGAAGACTGGAGGCAGTTATCCTGATTAAGCTCCAGTGAGTGTGTATATCAGGATTGACCAACACTTGAACCAAGCCTTGCTGCTCTTGCTCACAACTGGGGTAGTCCAGACAAAAGCTGCAAAAAAAAGACAAAGCAAGAGCGCACTGGCCTAGCGCATTATCCCTGAAAGATTTACCACCCAACATGTACTTACCACCCAACACGTACTCTTCGCTCCTCACAAGACCTCCTACTCTCTAGCTCCCTGGTCTCCTCCTCCCATGCCCGACTCCAGGACTTCCCCCATCCTCTGGAACTCACTATCCCAATCCATCAGACTGTCACCTACCCTCCTTATCTTTAGGCGCACCCTGAAAACCCACCTCTTCAGGGAAGCCTACCCCAACCTCACCTAACAGCCAATCTCCTCCACTCTTGCCACCACTCCATCCCCCACAGCTATTTCCTCCTGTACCACTCTCCCCTCCCTCCTAGATTGTAAGCTCCTAGGAGCAGGGCCCTCAATCCCCTCGTGTATTGTTACTGTATTGTCTCATGTACTGTCCCCCACTATAATGTACAGCGCTGAGCAAACTTTTTGGCGCTATATAAATACTGTATAATAATAATAGATAAAAACATACTCACAAACGTGACGACAGTCGCATATCTAATGACAGCCACATGGTGCAATGAGCGATAGGAGCCAATAGACCCTGACGTCTAGATGAGAGCCATCCTAGGGCCAAAATGCGGCCACATGGCTCTGAGGAAGGAACGCGTCAGCTACATTTTGGCCCTGGGATGGCTCTCACCTAGACGTCAGGGTCTGTTTGCTCCTATCGGTCATTGCACCATGTGGCTGTCATTAGATATGCGACTGTCGTCACATGTTTGTGAGTATGTTTTTATCTATAATAAATCTTTTTGCAATAATGCGCTAGGCCAGTGCGCTCTTGCTTTGTATTTTTTGCAGCACAAGATTTTTTTTCCCATTGAGGATACTCCCGTTACATGCTGACTCTGCCCAAAATTGCTAACCCATTGCTGGCTGTGTTCCCTGTGAATTTTCACTTCCTGTTTAGTTGCCACCTTCACTAGGATAGGAAGTATGAGGAATTCTTCCCACTGGGGTCACAAACTGCAATGAAATCCTAACAGAGGTTTAGTTCCAAGCTACCCCACTCCATCCAGGAGAGAGCTGGGGCTTAAATTGGACGTTATTATTGGGGTGTTTTGAAGACACACCTGGACAGACCCTTGTTGCTGGCTTTAATTGTAGTGGTGTCATTTTTTTGGAGATAAATTCTATTTTATTTTATTTTTTTTTTCAGGAAAAGGATCTCATTCATAAACTTTTTAAGGTTCTAGTTCCTCGCTTCAGCTCACACAATGCCGACTACATAAGTATGTACCAGATCCCGAACCGAGAGAACCTGGACCGTGCCAAAATGGCTGTGATAGAATACAAAGGAAACCCATTTCCACCTTTACCTGTTCACAAAAAGGACAATGACAAAACTCTCATTAACCAGCTTCTGTTGGGCTACCGCCTAGAAAACAGCCTGCAGGACACATCCTCCTAATCACCCAGCATTCCCCAGGATTTCTCCTGTACATATTGTATGATGAACCATTACTGTGAACTCTTGTGTAAAGAGAGGCAATAAATAAAGAATGAAGCGATATGAATGGGTGACGTTCTGCGACCACAATGCATGCGCAGTGTATTGTAATCTGTGGCAGAAACGATATTGCTGGAGCATGAATTCTGCCTGCCATCGGTTTCTGCACATCTCTAATCTTGGCACTAAAAATCAATTTACTTTTATTTATTTATTTTTTAAATAATCAATCTTTATATTTTTTTTTTTTTTTTTTTACAAATCAAGTGTTTTAAAATATCAAGTATACAATGGTTTGGTTTGTTTTTTTTTCTCTAGTGTTCTTACCATTGTTTTTCAGGCTTCTTTTTTGTCTTGTGCACCCTCCCAATCCTCTGCTGATGCACCTCACTGTTATTAGTGTAGAGCGAGCTGTGCCATTATTTCTGGCCCCATGCTCCACTCTGTGTCCTAAAATTCCAAAAGAACTAAATGTTACACAATTATGCTGGCCATATACGGATAGAAAATCATTCGAAAAAGCAAATGATACTCTCGATCATTCGACTTTCGAAACATTAGTGGGCTAATTTTGATTATTGAAATGCAATGTTCAGGTAAAACAAAAACAAATCATGTCAGATTTTTTTGAGCCTGAACGATCGATTTTCTAAACATTAGCAGTGGATTCAAACGAAAACAGTTTAAAAAAATCTACAGCGCATGCACGTGTTAAAATGTAACCCAGTAAGTGTAATCGAGTGATGAAAAATGTACCATTTTTGTTATCGATGGATAATATGTCATTAATTGGTGGGCAAGTATCAGTACATTTATTTATTTCAGGTACTTATATAGCGCCATCAATTTATGCAGCGCTTTACATATATATTGTACATTCACATCAGTCCCTAACCCTCAACGAGTGTACAATCTAAGTACATAACCACTCTTTCTTGCTTGCCCCCACCTTTCTCTGCCCCTCCCCCGTCTTTTTTTTTTTTCTATTCCTTGAACTAGATGGTCTTTTTTCAACCACGCTTATGCTGGCCATACACGGTTAGAAAATCGTTCAAATAATACGGTCGGATTCCTAAAGATCTGTTGAACATGCATGAGATAGAAGGTACATTCCATTTTTATTGAAAGTAATTCTAAAGGCAATTTTTTTTTTAAACATTGTCAGCTCTGGAAGGGTTTGCCCTTTTCGTGACCAGGGCTTTTTTTTTTTTTGCTAATCAGCCCTGTGCTACTTTAACTGGCAATTGTTCGGTCATGCAACGTTGAACCCAAATGAAATTTAGATACTTTTTTCACAAATCTTTTGGTGTATTTGATCACCACTGGGTTTCTTTTATTTTGTTATATAAAAAAAATTCTACTTTCTGTTATAAAACAATAAAAAAAAATCAAATTTATTCATAATTTTTTAAAAAATAAAACATGACAGTTGTTCTAATCCTTCTCTATACAAAACTTTAAAAATGTCTTTTAATTATACTTTAATGATAAAGCAAGGTGTAATATCTCCAGAGGCCACCAGATGTCTCTCTCGTCCACGAGAGTTATAATACTCCTACTTCCTCTGATCCTCAGATAGGATCAAATATCCCAAAGGAAAGAAACACATTCTTCATAGTGTAGTATAGCAGGTTAAAAAAATCATAAAAAGAATGCATTCCTGTTTGGCTACTGTCAAAACATTTTTGTATAGGGACAGCCAACTTAATAAAGCATAGAATGAAACAACATCTGGTGGCCTCTGGAGATATTACAGAAATAGAAATAAAACCTCCTGCGCTCGGGTGCAGTGCTAAGAATGTGTTCCGCCTGACTGGCTAGTAGGTATAGCGGCAAAGGTCTTGCTGCTCTCTCAGGACTCTGGTTGTCCTCAAATAACTGATATCAACAGCAAAAGAAAAGGGCACATCAACTTGGTGCATTACCAAAAAAACCCATTTATTTAAACTCCTTGGCGGTATGATTCTTTCCGATTTTTTTGTGCTGAAAGCGGTACCATTTTTTTTGCATGGAAATATGTAGTTTTTTATTGTAGGCTGTAATTTTTAGGAATAACTCACTAAAATCTGTCCGAACAAGAGCCTATTAAACATTCCGGATATGATAAAACTTGAAACACGAAATCATAAATTATACTTTAATAAATAATCATAAAAAATAATAATAATTTAATTCAATAATATAATCAAACCAAAAACACTGAAATTTGAAATACAGAGGCAAATTCGCACATCGCCGAGCAAAGTCGCAAAATCGTTTTCAGTGTCTGATGACGAATTTCCCCCACGAATCATTATCACTCAATTCTGCAAGTGGTTCTGATTTACTATCGCTGTTCACTAGCTGTTCTAAAACCGCTTTTGACATAAAGGGACGCTTTTTGGACGCCATGGACTTTTCTAAGTTTCCAGGCAGAAAGAACAGTCAAAATGCAGACGGGACAGGACAAAGCACTCGGGACAAAATGTATGTGAAATGGGTTGAAACAGCAATGACAGCAAAAATGACATTAAAAATTTCAAATTTCCCGCCGGTTCCGGCGCCCGTACGTCCCGACGTCACAGGGACCGGAACACGGAAGCCAGATGCCGGCATCGGCCGGAGGAGATGGCCGGGGATGCTGCAGGTGACACATCGCGGAAGCGAAGGACAAGGTAAGTGCTGCAGGGACCCCCTGAGCAACGCCGCATGGTAAGCCCGAGTGTAGCTCGGGGTTACCGCTCTTGGTATTGAAATTTTACCCCGAGCTACACTCGGGATTACCGCTAAGGAGGTTAAAGTGTATAAAAGGTAATCTACTCACAAACACATGACATGCATTGGCATAATATAATAGGTATGCAGATGAGACTCTAGGTCCACAGTACCCAGCCAGTGGTGTGGGAAGTCTCTGTAGCGTCCTAATGGCAGCAATACACGGTAAAAAAAATCGACAGATCAGTCATCCGACGACCGATCGGCGTTCGTTGGTCGAAATCGTGGCCCACATTAACCAATCGAAAAAGATTGTTCGTCTAGCAATACATAGTGTTGACATCTTCCGTACAAGTGGAAGTGATGCAGTGTACGTGTGACCTTGTAGCCACGCCCTTCCGCCCAGAACGAGCCATTGAACATAAATCCATGCAATTAATTGGATTTATGGATCTTTGGACATAATTGGAATAAATTGGATTTATGGGTCCTTGGACATAAACATCCAGGTCATCTTTTGTTTCCGCTCATGCGTGATAGCGCTTGATAGATTATTTTCGAACGACTGTCATAACACTGCATAGAACATCGGTCGTTCGCATGCGAAACAACAAAAGTTTTCACTTGTTCAACCGGATTTTTTCATGCAAAATTTCATTACCGGTTATAACATCCTGCTCATCAACGAAGAGAAAATCGGTCGATCATTTCATCAACTAAATTTTTCGTACGATTACACATTTCGAGGGACGGACCCTCTTCAGAGCCAAAGAAAGTATATAATACTCTGCTTTATATCACCTGCCTACATTAATGGGTCATATATGTTTAGTGAGAGATTTATTTGAACATTGGTTTGTGCACAATGGTGTATCACAGAGTAGAAACCGTAGTATCAAATCTCTGATGAATTTGGACTTTTAAATATACTGAGGTTGATTTACTAAAACCGGAGAGTGCAAAATCTGGTGCAGCTGTGCATGGTAGCCAATCAGCTTCTAACTGCTTGTTCAATTAAGCATTGACAATAAATCCTGGAAGCTGATTGGTTTCTATGCACAACTGCGCCAGATTTTGTACTCTCGTGTTTTAGTAAATTCACCCCACTTTGTGCATATATATTATGTATTCACAATTTTATTGTACATATCAGCATAGAATTTTTGCAGAGATTACTAATTATTCATGTTTAGCATTCATTATACCTACCAGCATGTTTTTTTGCACAGATTTAATGTTGGAGCGCATAGGGTGCTGATTAAATAGGCTTGCTTTAGGAGTGTTACAAACCCACAACAGTACAATCAGTCTGTATATGCAGTAAAGCATGCTTGTTATACTCACTGTGGAACCTAAGGGGTTAATCCTCCACATTGTGTAAAAAGGCTGTTTGATCCTGTCTTATCTGATCCTCCCCTTCTTCCAGTGTCCCCCTCTTATCTCCTGATAAGACATATGGTGTGGAGACACTACGCACCTGCTCAGTTAGGTGTGTATTGCTAGAGAGGTTTTTTTTTCTTTTTAACTTGGTGGAGTGCATGTGATCAGCATAGGCCCAATCAGCACTGTCCAGACAGAGGTCATGGGTTCTGCATTCTCTTTGAGGAGAAAGAAAACTCCTACAAGCTTTAACCAGTGCTTTGCTAGACACTGACAAGAAGTCACAAGACTGTTCTAAATGCTGATGAGAAAAGGTATTTAGCAGTTTATAGTTACTAAAATAATTGCATTTCCATGCTGTGTGTACTGTGGGAGACCAGATATAGTGAATGTAGGGCCCGGGGAGACCAGATATAGTGCCTAAACAAGGCAGGGCTGTGTTCTGTCAGTGGCGATCTGCTAGATTTTCTTTCCCTTCAAAGCAGAGAATAAAATCTAGCAGATTGCCAAGTAAAACCAGCACACACAGTATACAAAAACATTGGTTAGGCACCTTTGATGCCCTAGATTAACCCTTTCCTAGCCAGTGTCATTATTACAGTGACAGTGTATGTTTTTAGCACTGATCACTGTATTAGTGTCACTAGTTCCCACAAAGTGTCAGACTGTCCGCCGCAATATCGCAGTCCCACTATAAGTCACTGATCACTGCCATTACTAGTAAAAGAAAAATTCTAGCATATATACCATAGTTTGTAGATGCTATAACTTTTGCGCAAACCAATCAATATAAACTTACTGGAGTTTTTTTTTACCAAAAATATGCAGCAGAATACATTTTGGCCTAAATGCTTATAAAAGTAAAAAAAAAACCAAGTGATCAAATACCACCAAATGAAAGCTCTACTTGTGGCAAAAAAATGACAAATTTAATCTGTGTACAGTGTTGCATGACTGCACAATTGTCAGTTAAAATAACGCAGCGCTGTATTGCAAAACATGGTCTGACCATGAAGGGGGGTAAATCTTCTGGAGCTGAAGCGGTTAAGGACGCAGCGACCGCCTGCTCTGTTAACAACCACAGCTCCTTGAGTCATTTTTGAACAAATATTAAAATGACGTATTTGTTATTTTTTTCATTATAACTTTTTTTTTGGATGTGTTACCATTAGTTTCTATGTCCATTCAGATGCACCCTAATCTCTGAAAATTAAATTTTCATCTGAAAAACAAATGCAAATGAGCCCAATTGCACATGTCTATATAATACCTTATGACTTCTTCCCTCTTCTTTGTGTTATTCCCCACACCATTGCCCCTATGTTTATTCGAAAAAGGGCCTAACTGTCCTAACTCCTTTCTAATAGTACATCATTTGTATGACATCATCTTGGCAAATGGTGGGGTGGTTTCTCAGTCTCCAGGCATTTCACAGAAATCTAAGTCCGCTTCCTCAGGAGATAACAGCAAGGTCTATAAGAACTGTATTGTATACATTTAAATTAAACCAGAACCTTTAAAATCACTCCCACGGCAGACATAGGAGCAAACTGGGACATCATTGGATGGCAATTCTTCCAGGCTGGAATATCGGTCCTTTTGAATTTTCATCTAAGAGTCATCAAGTTGAGGCACTTCTCAGACCTGGGTAGTTGTCTAGTAGTCCAACTGCTTGAGAAACTTCTCAGACCCGGATGCCTTCCACACATATTTGTGAAACCAATCTTCCTCAATGGATGTTGCACAAAACAGCCAATGGCACTAGGTGCAACGTTGAATTGGAGACTTATTCACCTCAAATCCATAGTTTACTAATTTGTCCATAAACGTAGATGCCAAAACACTGCTACTGCCTTTAGGATAGGTGTGAACCCAGCCCTTCAAAAAGGGGAGCTCTTCAGCAGAATGTATCAGTTTACATCAGGGGTGCTCAACCTGTGGCCTTCTGGAGTGGCCCTTGACCTCAAACCAGGGAAGCACCTGCCTGACGTCGGCAATCCGTTGATCGCGATCTGGGCTTGCCAATCTGGCATCCCAGAGCATCAGAGTGCATCAAGCCGTCGCTGGCAGCAGAGGAAGCAGGCAACCATGGAGAGAGCAGGAGCTCCATACGTTGATGCTTCCTCTGTAGCGCCAGCTCCTGTCCCAGGCGGAGTGATACCAAGTGCACTTTGCCTGGGACCTTTCTAGCAGCCTGATGAGTGATGCCAGTAGAAGCTGGAAGAAGAAAAAAAGGTCAGTGTGTTAAATACATGCACTGCATGGGCATATTAGCACCTATTATTATTATACAGGATTTCTATTGCTCCAACATTTTGCACAGCACTTCACAATATAACCAAGAAAAAGGTTAACAACTATTCGGCTACTTTCACACTGATCTGCGGGTGGAGTGCAATGCACCTGTGGCTTTTCTGCGCTTTAGTTGCACTGAACCATGGACTCCTACTATATCCTGCATGTTTAGTGCAGGCGGTCTTGAAGGAGGTCCGCGACCGGTTGCCAAATCACTTAAGAGGCCCTCGCTCTTAAAAGGTCGAGCACTCCTGGTTTACATGGATGAGACAATGATCGGCTTTTATTTGTTAACATAAAACCTTTATCCCAAAAGGAAAAAAAAAATGGTATCTGATTATAAAGTGTGAGCTGGAGTTTGGCTTCAATTTGCTATTGTATTCAAATCTCATACATTTAACGTTCCCCACCCCCCAGACTGACAATGCTGCTGACTGCTGTTCCCACTGTGCTCATTCCTCCAGAGTGGCGTCTTACTAATACAGGAGGTGTGTTACTGGCCAGATCACCAGGTGAAAATAGAGGGAAAAAAGCCAAAGAAATGAAAACGAATGCAGCACCACATCTAATGATTGGTAAGCTGCAATATATTACAGTTTTGGTTTTGGGTTTAATACCACTTTGATGCAATATTTTATGTATGAATTATGAAGCATATTTTTCTAAGTTCATTAGTGCAATATATCTAAAAAATGACATTAACCCCTTCACGCCTAAGGGTAAAACAAATCTAAATGCCTAAGCACAATTCTGCAACATTGACATGTGATAGTAAAACCGTACATATCACCACAACTACTTTGTACATCCAGGTGGATTATACCTTTTTTTCAGGACAAATTGGGCTATCGGTGGTACATGGTAATGGATAGCTCCTGATTTTTTTTTATTACAAAGGAAAACTGGCCCAAAATAGTAAAAAAAATTTTTTTTTTATTTAGCTGTGTGTTTCTTGTTACTACCATAACCTACCTCCATAGAACAACCCAAAATAAATTCTCCAGCTCTTGACGATTGCAGCGATACTATACATGTGTATGTTATTTGTTGTTTGTACCCGTAGTACAGCCCAGAAACAATAGTGTGCATTTTGTTTTTGTCTTTTTTTTTTACCTAAAACACACTGACATTGACATTAACTGAAACTGATACCAATTTTTTTTAAATCCTGACCTTTGACCCTTGACCCTGACCTTGACCCAAACACTAACCCTGGCACTGAACTAGATCAAACCTTGATCTAGGTATTTTTCTTTATTTTTTAATATATTTTTTTTTTTACAAACATTTTTTTTTCTCTCTATGCCAGGAGTTAGAGAAATACAATGTATCTCTTTTCTCCATTCATAGAGAGATAAAAAAAACAAGGGGGCCGGGCTGCACAGTGACTGATCACTGTGATAGCCAATCAGAGGCTATCACAGCGATCATATGACCCGGAATCGGGAGTCCCGGGTCCCGATCGTTAGAACGGGACCCAGGGCTCTCAGTGACACAGCGGTCCCTGTGCTGGGAGTGCGCCGAGCGGCGTGCTCCCAGCACAAAGACAAGTACGCAAATATGCGGCCCCACGGAAAAAAGCCCAGTTCCACAAGGCCGCATATTTGTGTCACGTTGGCGTCAAGGGGTTAAACTCCTGCTCTTCAAATCTTTTTTTTTTTTTTTTCTTTATTGATAACCTTGAGCAAGAGTACATGCAAATATCAAACAGTTCAAAAATAGATGACATCATAACTGTTTGTGTAGACAACCAACATCAATTAAGGATAGAGAAATAACAAGCTCACAAAATTCTCCACTTGGTTACATTGAAATTGCATCATGCAGTACCAGAATGTGCAGTGCCTCCAGAGTCAGTGCAAAGCTATATTACACTTTTTGTATCAATCTCATCAAGTCAACAAGTTTTTTTTTAATTAGACAAGTAACAAAGGGGAAAAATTTGGGGGAGCCAAACTACAGAAAAGGGACTGGGATCGATTCTCATATCTCATAGGTCATTAGAATGGGGAGGGAAAAACGAAAAAAGGAAAGGAATAATAATTTTGTGATAGAAAACGTCCATCTAGTTCAACCATAAAAAAAAGTTATAATCCTATACCCACAGTTACTCTAAGTCACCAGGAAACCCACAAGATCTGAGGGAATGAGGGAAGGAAGATCGTAGAGATACTCCCTGAACACAACTGCTTCACTCCACTCCAGCCATCAAACTTCTACCCTCTTCCAAGAACATAAACAAATGCCAGTGCCACCAGGTTTTGGGAAAAGCTCCTTATGTGTTCCTTTGAGAATGGGTCAGGTCTTGCTCTACTAGTGACACCTTACAGCAGAGGGTTGGTAGTAGTCTACTTGATTGCTCCAGAGAGAACACAGAGACCTTTCCCCTGGTTGTATAGGATAACCCTGTGTCATTGAAGATTGTGTCTATGAACTATTTACTAGTTATGTATGGAAGCCGAAGTTATGCTGCCCAGATGAATCATTTTTTGTACACATGCCTGGCTGTGTCCCCATCCCAGATTACTACCTTGTCATATCTTTCCTGAAGAACTTGGCTCACAATTGGTTAGTTATCAAGTAGCTGGATAACTCCCAGGCGCCAGCTCCTCATGGTGAATATCAACCCCTGGGTCAGGCCATCTTGTGCGCTGGATTTTCTGGGGACTTTTCAAACTTTTGGTCTGACCACCTACAGAAAACAGCATTCAGAGGCCTCAAAGACCTTGGTCAGGACATCTTGTGCACTGGATTTTCTGGGACTGTTCAAACTTTTGGTCCGACCACCTGAGGAAAACAGCATTCAGAGGCTTCAGAGACCTGGGCCAGGCCTTCTTGTGTGTTGGGTTTTCTGGGACATTTCAAACTTTTGGTCTGACCACCTGCAGAAAACAGCATTCAGAGGCCTCAGAGACCTGGGTCAGGTCATCTTGTGTGTTGGGTTTTCTGGATTGATTTCAAACCTGTGGTCAGGTCACCTTCAGAAAACATTGAGTCCTCCTAAACCCTGGTTCACACTGGTGCGAATTGTCATGTGATTTAAGCATTCAAATCACATGCAATGATCGACTTAGTCGGAGTTGCACTGATTAGAAAAGCAGTTCCTGTACTAATTTTGCCGATTTGGGGTGCTACTTGCATAGACATCTGTCCATGAAGTTGCACAGATGTCTATCAAGTCGCACCCCACGTCGCACTGCCATCCAGCTTTGAAATCGTGCAACCTTAAGTGAAGTCACGTGATTTCAAAGTCAGATCCAGTGTGAACCAGGAAACAGAGGTGTGTGCCAGTCTTATAAAAATGTGCCTCACCTAGGAGAAGTCAAGGCACACTCTGCTGGAAACAAAACATTAAAATGATACTAAACCCGCACTGTTTAATTTACATGCACTGTATTTATTTTAATTTTAAAAAATGTAAGTACCTTTTTTTCCTAATTGATATACAGCTGCCACATGGCCCAGCTCTTCTTTCCAGCCTGTCTGTAGTGAAACAGTGGTAGGAGGAGCTTCTAGTCCTCTGCTTCTGCTCACATGTTCAAAAAAAGAAAAAAAAACAGCGTTTGGGATACAGAGGAAAAATAACTATTTATTATCAATAAGCTGTTTTAAATCATCATACAAATATATATTTAAAATCAAATCTTTATTATTTTTTTGGCAGTAACATGGTGTGGGCAGATTTCTGCCTATCTCTGTCTGTGTCACACCCCTTCAGCCTGTGTATTAGAATAACAGGGAGGTGAAGCCTCCTTCAATCAAGATGCAATATCCCACCCTTCATTGTGTTTAGCTGGTTAGTGAGCATGGAGAATGAAGGAGGGAGTGGGTTATCATTTACCACTGTGCATATGCCCATATTTGTGACTCTATAGTCACATAGGCTGCTCAGATGTGATAGGGAGGAAATGCTCAGTAGATAAATACAGCAAAAACTGAGCATGTGCACTAGCTGCCAACACTGCTCTGCAGAATCCCCAGCTGCACTGGGGACATGGACAGGAGGAGGAGACAAAAAACAGCAGCATTGGCCAGGATTTTTTGCAGGATACAGAAACCAAATCCCATAGTGACTGAGTGATTATAAACAGCATGTAATACAAGAATTATTGATAGTTGTTTTTTTTAATGATGTTGGTTTAAAGTGTATCTAAAGACAGAGTAGGGAAAGAGAGGGTTCAAATCTCTATCATGTTTTTATTGTTGTCTGTGTCCCAGCTGGGGAGATTCGCCCTCTATTGTGACCATTGTCCACCCTCTATTGTGACCATGGACAGAAAGGAAGGGAAAATTTTGAGTTGTCACCTTAACAGGTATAGAGAGCATGTTTTCCAATAAGGACACTTTTTCTAGTGACTGTCTAAAGCTGGCTATAGATGGTTCTTGAATTTTGTGGCCACTGCGGTTGTACTGAAGTCGATCTACCAATGGACCTCCGCTCTACCACCCTGTCAGATTAAAAGCCGCTTGATCAGTGCTGCAGGCAACAGGTTGCAGTGCTGATCTGTGTATTCTAGCAGCAGGGGAGTCTTGTAGATTCCCAAAAAGACAGCAAATGGAAAAATCAAATTCTGTTATATACAGTGATCAGCATAAATGAGTACACCCCAACAGATTTGGCAGAAAACCTTTACTTTCCTTTCAACATTACCAACATTTTCTATGGGACACTATACTACAAAATACTACCACAAATTAATTGCAAACAAATTTGTTCATTTGCACACACAAAAAAAAGTATTTTTCCCAACAAATTCATTCAAGACCATGTTGCAAAAATGAATACACCTCAAGGAGCAAAGCTAAATTGTAAACAAAATCCTAATTAACAAGAATTCAACTACAGGTGAGTCGAATTATTCATTAAATAGGCGTCCATCAGACAGTTGATTATAAAAAGGTATTACTTAACAAAGAAAACCCCTTCCCATTCCATGCTGTCAGCAATGACACCACATGGAAGAGAAATGTCAAAAGGCCTGAGAATGAAAATAGTTTCTTTACACAAGAAAGGTGAAAGGTACATTTCATTGATGGTGTCATGAATTCACAGATGTACTGCTCTATATTGAAAGAGAAGATACTGCCATCACTCCGTGCCCTTGGTCGTCATGCACTTTTCCAACATGACAATGATCCAAAACACACATCTAAGGCCACTGTTGTATTTCTGAAGAAGAACAGGATGAAAGTGATTCAATGGCCAAGTAGGTCTCCTGATCTGAACCCAATCGAACCCCTATGGGGAATTCTGAAGAGACAAGTTGAGCATCACTCTCCATCCAGTATCCAGGCTCTAAAAGAAGTTGTTCTTGAAGAAGGAAAAAAGGTCGATGTTGCAATATGCCGCCAACTTGTTCATTCCATGCCTAGAAGACTTGGTGTTGTCCTTACAAATCATGGAGGTCATACAAAATACTAGATGTAGTAGTTTTTGTTGTGTGGTGTATTCATTTTTGCATCAACTAATTTGAGTAAAACTGAATATTTTGTAATTTAAGTTATATTACTAACCTTACTTTCATGTAATGAGCTAAACAAATGTTCTATAAAACTCAGTTTTGCCAAAATTTTGGAAATTGTTCTTTTGTTCATTGAGATATTGATATAAAAATAGATAGATATTAAAAGTCTTACTTTTCAAAAGGGGTGCACTCATTTATGCTGAGCACTGTATGTGTTATATGCATGCATTGTGTACGTTAAATATAAAGAAAAGTGTTTTTTTGTAAGAAACTACTGTGCAAATTGATTCATACTATTGTAGCCCAACCCCCTTAGGAGTTGCTGATGATTTTGGGTCCCCGTATAGTCCTGCACAGCCAGGCAACACACATTTCCCACAAACTTGCAATCCAGAGACAGTGAACAGTTCTTGAGCTTGTTTTTTTTTATTTTAGTTTCATTAGGGGTATTTGCACTTGGATGGGGTAAGGGTGTATGGGATGCCCAAGGGAACTGCAAACTGAGGGCAACTTATTGGCAACTATATACAAGTCCAAAGACTGAACTCCTCTTCTTGGAGAGCTTTCAAGCCTCTTCTGGAGTACCATCCAAGACCCCAGATAAATTCTCTTCTTTACCCAGCTGTCTGGAGGAATCCTTGGGCAAAAGGGGGTCCAGTGCCTGCAACGTTCAAATCCACAGTCCCAAGTAGGGAGCTAATCAGGTTTCCCACCAGAGTGCTCTTTTCCTATTTTAGCTGGCCCAGGGGGGATAGCATTACTCACTCAGTCTCTTTCCTGTGGACTGGTCTAGGTAGGTGGCTGCCTGCAGGCCTTTTGTTGGGCTGGCTCCTTTCCTGGCTCCACAGGAAGTCCTCTCTCTGGGGACTGGTGAAGCTGACTCCTTTCCAAGTCCCAGCCTGCAGGTAGGCCTCTTCCCACTGGGCCTTCTCCCAGGCTTCTGAATCTCAGCCTTCCTCACATCTTCCACCTAAACTCTCCTGCCTCTAAGCAGGCTCAGACACTCTTAAGGGTTGTCCTGGCCCCATGCAAAGCCTCCTACCTGGGGATTGGCCAGGATCCCTCAAGAGTGCAGACCAGCTCTTCCACACCCCCACCCACTGAGCTCTAGATACTTCTCCAAGTCTCTACATCAGGGGAGGTTATCAGTGAGCTGATCTGCAGAGCCTCTTAGTCCTGACCCAAATTTGAGCCCTCTGAATATCTCCCAGACTGCTACTCTACTGTCTAACTGACAAAATAATTAGCTAGCTCCCCCTAGCTAACTAGGAGGGTGCTGCACTAGGCTTGTCTGAAAAAGAAACTGAAATATTAAAGCCAGTTCCAGTCTACTAAATATTTAAAAGAGGTTATAACAATATTCATAGTTTAAAGACCTCAAACTCCTGGGATTTATAAACGGGACCGTCTGTAACACATCACTTGTCTTTGTTTTGGAAGCCCCTGTCCTGGAGGACCGAGGAGGATAAGTGCCCTTTTTGTCTATTTATGTTATAATACTTTCTAGGCGTGAACAAGATCATCATGCTCCATGACATATACACAACCTCACTATGTTGTCTGCAGCCATGAAGGTGTTAAAGTGTTGTGTAATTAGCTCTAGGTGAAGGTTTGCAACTTGTGCTATTTACGAAGAACCGATAAGAGTGATTACTTTCCCTCTCTAATTATTAACTGACAAATGACTTGCCTGTCTGTTTGCACATTGGACCCCCAGTCCCTGCCTCTGTTTATGGAGGCAGAGAGCCGAGTTCAGTTCTTTCCGCTAATGGGATGACATTGCAACTTTTCTAAAAACTCACTGAATTGCTTAGTCATCCTGAATGAACCAATCTAATTTATTTTCAGTTTTGTACAACTGATGTCCCAAATTGATTTTAAGAATATTAAAGCCCAACTGAACTTTCAGTTTAAATCAGCTAAATATGTTCAAGGTGCATCAAAACCAAGGGTGTGCAAAATTTTACAGTTCATTTTCATTGGAGAACAGCCGCAGCCTGAGTAGAAAAGACTGTCCACTGCCACCATGATGCAGAGCATGTAGAAGCAGTGATCTCTCTGCAGAGGTCTGACTGTCCCCCCGCCCCCCGCTGAATCAGAGCTTAGTATTCCCCAATATATCGTACAAAGCGCATCCTACCTGCTGATTGAGGAGCTCTAGCTCTGATTCTGAAGTAATTGTGTGACAGACCTCTGCCGAGAGACCACTGCTTCCACACAGAATAAAAATCCTCGTCTGCAGCATGCTGGCAGGGCCAGGCTTTTCTACACTTTGTGACAATGCTGCAGAGGACACAGGACAGTGCTGAATTTTATCAGGATCAATAGATATTTGATTCTTGCATTTGTGGAGCAGCTGTAGCAATGCTTACAGTATATTTAACAGGCAAAAAGGGAGCAAATAGGAAAAGATCATTGTTAGGGGTGTACATACACTTTAAGTTCCCCAGTTTCATTATTGTCAGAGAATAGGTTTGGCAGCCAAAATAAGGTAAACTATTATATTGTTTTTAGATTTTTGTTGTCATTATCACCCCTTTTTATACAAACCTGATTATAAAATTATTTCATTAAAGTGTTACTAACCCCACAACAGTACAATCAGTCTGTATATGCAGTAAAGAATGCTTGTTATACTCACTGTGGAACCTAAGGGGTTAATCCTCTGCATTGCATAAAAAGGCTATTTGATCTTTTCTTCTCTGCCCCTCCTCTTGTTCAAATGCCCACGCTGATAAGACAGACTGAAAGTGCCCTTCTGCACATGCTCAGTTTGGTGTGTATTGCTAGAGAGGTTTTTTTTCTTGGGAGAGTGCATGTGATCAGCACAGGGCCAATTAGCACTGCCCAGACAGAGGTCAGGGGATCTCCATCCTCCTAGAGAAAACTCCTCCTACAAGCTTTAACCAGTGCTCAGCTGAAGTCACAAGACTACTATATACTGCTGATGAGAAAAGGTATTTAGCAGTTTATATTTACTAACATAATTGCACCTCCATGTTGTGTGTACTGTGGGAGACCAGATATAGTGAATGCAGTGTCCTGGGAGACCAGATATAGTGAATGCAGGGTCCGGGGAGACCGGATATAGTGAATGCAGGGTCCTGGGAGACCGGATATAGTGAATGCAGGGTCCTGGGAGACCGGATATAGTGAATGCAGGGTCCTGGGAGACCAGATATAGTGAATGCAGGGTCCGGGGAGACCGGATATAGTGAATGCAGGGTCCGGGGAGACCAGATATAGTGAATGCAGGGTCCGGGGAGACCGGATATAGTGAATGCAGGGTCCGGGGAGACCAGATATAGTGAATGCAGGGTCCTGGGAGACCAGATATAGTGAATGCAGGGTCCTGGGAGACCAGATATAGTGAATGCAGGGTCCAGGGTTTAGTAACACTTTAATGTGTAATGATGCTGCATACAGTATAAAGCAGAGCTCCCCATACAGATCAGTGCTGTCTGTGGGGTTATATGTGCACTGAGGACAGGTGAAGGCAGCCAGATCTACAGCAACAAGTAGAATTTGTGGCCTAATGAGATATACCAGAACTAGAAGTATTTCATACATAATTGGGATTTGGGGTCTAACACAAAACTGCTAATCCTGTATAAAACTTACAAACTCCAGCCATACAATTTTTTGATTATCAGATATATAATGTACAACACCGTTTATGTGTTTCTGATTTTTTCTTTTTACATGCACTGTTTATAAGAGATAATTCATATTCCATGAATTTGTAAGGCTGAGGTAGGAAATATATCATATTATTGTTAATGCCCTGCCTTTATGAGTTTCAGATGGCAAAGTTGTCAGTATTTATAATGAAGTCACAGCCAATGGTGGCCTCTCCCACAGTAAACAAATACCTTGAGCAGAAATGTACCCCCCCCCCCCCCGCTGTGGACAACTGATTTGTAACCTTGAATGTGAAGTTACTGCTACAACTTGTAACAAGACAGGAAGGGGAAGTAGAAGGGGACCCCCATCCAATACAATAGTGAAGAAGTGAGAACTTTGGGTGCAGAATACTCACCAAGGCAGGTATGTAACCCAATTGATTAATCTATAGGTTATCCATACATCAGATAATGAATTGGGAGATTCAACGACCAAAACAACAATCACAATGTTCTAGATGCCAAAATAAACACTGATATGAATAAATATTGGTGGATAACTTTCAGCTTGTTGGGAAACAATTTCATTTTCAGGAAAAGGTATTCATTCAATTAGGCATTTAGAGCTGTCTGAAAATCATGGAAGCAGGAATCCTTTAATAAAATCCTTTTCTATCAAGGACCCCTGCCATAGATCACCCAATAATGCTTCCAGACACCTCTTTTCTCCTTGTATTTGTCAAAGGAATTCAATTAATGTTATGATATAACTCTTCACTCATGGGCAATAAATTTGGCATTTACTTGATATAGAATATTTATATACAGTTGCAAGAAAAAGTATGTGAACCCCTTGGGATTAGGTGGAGTTTTGCATGAATTGGGCATAAAATGTGCTCTGAACGTCATCTAAGTCACAACAATAGAAGAACACAGTCTGCTGAACATAATACTACACAAACATTAGATGTTGCCATGGTTTAATTGCACATAACACGTAAACATTCACAGTGCAGGGAGGAAAAAGTATGTGAATCTTTGGACTTAATAACTGGTTGACACTCCTTTGGCAGCAATAACCTCAACCAAACGGTTCCTGTAGTTGCAGATCAGACCTGCACAACGATCTGGAGTAATTTTGGACCACTCCTCTTCACAAAACTGTTTCAGTGTAGCAATATTCTTGGCATGTCTGGTGTGAATCACTCTCTTAAGGTCATGCCACAGCATTTCAATCGGGTTGAGGTCAGGACTCTGACTGGGCCACTTCAGAAGGGGTATTCTGTGCTTTTGCAGCCATTGTTTTGTTGAATTACTTGTATGCTTTGGGTCATTGTTCTGTTGCATCACCCATCCTCTGCAGAGCTTCAGTTGGCGGACAGATGGTCGTACGTTTTCCTGCAAAATGTCTGGATAAACTCTGGAATTCATTTTCCCATCAATGACAACAATCCAAAGCAGCCCCAAACCATGATGCTCCCTCCGCCATGTTTTACAGTGGGGATGAGGTTTTGATGTTGGTGTGCTGTGCCTTTTTTTCTCCACACATAGTGTTGTGTGTTCTTCCCAAACAACTCAATCTTGGTTTCATCTGTCCTCAGTATATTTTGCCAGTAGTGCTGTGGAACATCCAGGTGCTCTTTTGCAAACTTCAAACGTGCTGCAATATTCTTTTTGGACAGCAATGGCTTCCTCCGTGGTGTCCTCCCATATACTCCATTCTTGTTTATTGTTTTCCTTATTGTAGATGTGTCAACAAAAATGTTAGCATGTGCCAGAGATTTCTGCAGGTCTTTAGCTGACACTCTGGGATTCTTCTTTACCTCATGCAGCATTCTGCTCTGTGCTCTTGCAGTCACTTTTACAGGACGACCACGCCTAGGAAGAGTAGCAACAGTGCTAAACTTTCTCCATTTGTAGACAGTCTGTCTTACTGTGGACACATGAACATCAAGGCTTTTGGAGATACTTTTGTAACCCTTTCCAGCTTCATGCAAGTCAACAATTCTTGATCGTAGGTCTTCTGAGAGCTCTTTTCTGCGAGGCATGGTTCACATCAGACAGTGCTTCTTGAAACCAGTAAACCCAAAACAGGTGTGTGTTTTTTAAGGGCAGGACAGCTGTCAGCAACACATCCAATATCATCACACTGATTGGAGTCAAGGTTGGCTCACTCCTGGCTCCAATTAGCTCTGGGAGAAGTCATTAAGGCTAGGGCCTCACATACTTTTTCCTCCCTGCACTGTGAATGTTTACATGTTATGTGCAATTAAACCATGGCAACATCTAATGTTTGTGTAGTATTATGTTCAGCAGACTGTGTTCTTCTATTGTTGTGACTTAGATGACGTTCAGAGCACATTTTATGCCCAATTCATGCAAAACTCCACGTAATCCCAAGGGGTTCACATACTTTTTCTTGCAACTGTATAGACACATCTGACATCTGGTTAGAAATACATGTAACCCTTCCCTTCACTATTTGAATTTGAGAACACTTATAACATAATAATATTACGTACGTACCTAATAGCGTCAGAGTAATTTCTATAGCTCTTTCAGACTTTTTTCCATATCGGAGAACTTTGCCTGATTTGCAATTAAAAATGAAGAGATATTTAACTACAAGCTTTGTAAACCAGTGTATTGTTATACAATCGTCTTTTTCCTGGTCTGCAATGTATTTTTTACAGTATCATCATGACTCCTGAATACATCACTAGACTGAGCACAGTAGGTAAGAGGGGCAGGAGTCCAGCAGTGGTCTTAATGAGCAATTAGTTAAATTATAAAAAATGACGATCACTTCTGTGACCAGCAGAGCTGGAAGACTAGAAAAAAAGCTTCCTACTCCTAGACTCCATTCTAAACTGTGGACTTCTAAACATCATAGTTAACTTTTAACTCAAGTCAAGTCCAATAGGACTGTTCTGCACTGAAATGTCCTTTTGGGAGTATAACATCCCGCGATGGGTGGGGGTGACTTTTAACCTGCTGAATCACTGAGTGATATCACTGCTGCTTCTATAAGCTATGAAAAACATATAACACAACAAGACAAGGCAAAATCAGGATACAGAGAGCCTAGGAGCCACCAGACAGCTTCCAACCATGTCCCAGGCTCTAGATAAATATTGTGGGTCTGTCTTCTGGGTAAGTCTCTTCATTGTATGCTGTTTTATGTTTTTTTTTATGTTTTGGGTTCCTTTTTGTAATTAAAAGTTATAATAGTTTGCAGTTTCAATTGTCTTTATATTATGTCCCACATTATTATTGGGATATAATAGATAAGAAACATAAATATAAGTCAAATATTCTGTAAATTGTCCTTATGTTATGCTTCTACTTTAGTATTAGAATATATTACACAAGGCACCTAAACGTATATAAAATATTCTTCAAATTGCCCTTATAATATGACAAAAAGATGTGATTACTTATGCTTCTAGATCTAGAACAAAAATGCCAAATTTGTATAAAAATAGTTATATGAAAATTTTGTAGTTTTTGGCTTAGGAAGCAATTTGGAGCTTGATAAAAGACAAAAGGACCTCTATTGGAAGATAATTTATCAGTCATGTTACTTCAAAAGTATACTTTTGTTAAAATTACACTAATAACATATGTAAAATATTTTGCAAATATTCCTTATATTATGATATAAAGACGTGATTGCTTATACTTTTAGAACAACAATGTCAAATTTGAATAACAAATAGCTATATGGAAACTATCTAATTTTTCACAAATTAAGTAAATTGGGGTTTGATAGAAGTCAAAAAGACATCCGTTGGGAGTGAATTTATCAGTCGTTTTGCTTATCGGTAACCAGAAGGGATGAAAATGTAATTTTTGTTAATATTCACACTAAAAGTATTATTTCTGATTGGCGTCAGAGTCTCCGCCAGTGGCAAGCCTAGCTATGAATACACTATCGTTTGGTTCAAGGAGTACTTGTAGTTATTAAATTCATAATACCAAGATAAAAAGCTGGGGAATAACTAATCAAACCTTTTACAGTTAAACAAGTATAGTCAATTAAAAACATGGTGATTCTTTGAAGATATTTACACATTTAAATGCAAAAACTGCATTAATGTATATAGGTATATAATGCAAGCTTAGCACGTGGAAGATCTAAGCTTTTTATTTAGGAGACTCGCAGGATTAGACAAATTACCTGTTTGGTTGATTGTAACAGATGTGTTACTAGAAATAGACATCTCTATTTTTCTTCCCTGAAGTACATATAATATTTGATTTGATTTTTTCTTGTTTTTCTTTGTATAATAAACCATTCCTGATTTTTTTTTAAATTTAATTATAATTACTGTGTATGGAAGGACAATAAAACACACAGACGTTTAATCTTAGCTTTTTAAAGTGCACCTGGTCCAGCAAACATTTACAAAGCATTTAAAAAGCAATCTGAGTAGTTTTTTTTTAAGTCCTCAAAGCCCAACTCAAGACAAAACTTTTTTTTGTTAAGGATGGACTGAGGTGGGATAGAACCCCTATCAGGTGTTTATTTCCATGAGTAAATCTCAAATTGAAATGCCACACCATAATGTTTTAGTCCATGTACAATTTTAATTCAACATAAAATCATATGTACAGAAAGCCAATGAGGGAGATTTACTAAAACTGGAAAGTGCAAAATCTATTGCAGCTCTGCATAGAAACCAATCAGTTTCCAGTTTTTTTTGTCAAAGCTTAATTGAGCAAGCTGAAGTTAAAAGCTGACTGGCCAGTAAAGTTTACTAAAACGCTCCAGTTTTAGTAAATCAACCCCATTGGCTAACATGTTAAGATCTATTTGACTGTTGTGTTATGTTGTACGTACATTTTCTGTGGCTGATACTCAGAATGGTGATCTATGTCAATTATCTGATATTGTCAGCTGTTTGTATATCTGTATGGACCCTTATCCACTCTTGTCCAACTCTTGAAAAGTTTACAAATAAAGAATGTTTAAAAAAAAGATGGGGAACAATGTATGTGGACTTGAAAATAGGCAAGACTTTGACGCCAGAAACGCATTGGCTTTATTATTCCAATGTAAAATCAGATGGAAGGCCATACACTGTAGACGGTTTCTGGCACTAAAACTATGTCTGTGACCTCATTGGAGAGATTTCCTATCATGTGATGTCCTGATCGTAAGCGGGAAGAAGTTTTGTGTTTGTATTTTGTATTCTAATGAAAGACCTAAATGTTTACACATTTATTCCTGAATACTGTTAGAGAGACTTTTATATAAATTGTTAATTCACATTAATTGGGCTATTAAACAGGGCTGTTCATACTCGCTCACGTTAAAAGGAAAATTGTATCAAATGTTTATGGTAATTTTCTTTTCCTGGCACCAATCCATGGCAGCATACTACCACATCTACGCTATCATGTTGAGGCCAGGAAAGTGGAAAATTGTATCAAGTACTTACTGTAATTTTCCTTTCCTGGTGCCAATCCATGACAGCATACATGTGGTGGGAAGGTGGTAGGTGCCAGGAAAAGCTAAATGAAGATTGTGTTGAGCTCTATACTCACCGACCACTTTATTAGGTACACCTATTCAATTGCTTGGTAACACAAATTGCTAATCAACCAATCACATGGCAGCAACTCAATGCATTTAGGCATCTAGACGTGGTGAAGACGACTTGCTGAAGTTCAATCCAAGCATCAGAATGGGGAAGAATTCTTTGTTGATGTCAGAGGTCAGAGGAGAATGGGCCACTGGTTCAGCTGCGACATTCAGATGGTAGGGTCAGAATTTGGCGTAAATAACATGAAAGCATGGATCCATCCTGCTTTGTATCAACAGTTCATGCTGGTGGTGGTATAACAGTGTGGAGGATATTTTGTTGGCACTAGCAAAGTGTACCTAATAAAGTGGCTGGTGAGTGTGTATAAGTTTTCCTTATCAGTTCCTAATGGGGCGGAGAAGAGTGCTCATTTGACCATCTCCCTATAAATTTAGATCAGCTCATGGGGGGAAATCACAGATGGGGGGAACAGTCACAGATGGGGTGCTGCTTTTGCGTGAGTGCTGCGTTGATGGAGTGCTAAGACGCAGGTAAACACAGCAGTTTAACTAAAGCAGGATAACTCAAGCAGCAGGAAGATACAACAACAAGAAACTCTACTGCATTCTGGACAGACTGCAAGCAAACATCCTGGGAACACATCTCTTGCAAGTCTGAGTCCCTCTCCATGTACCTTTTAATATGTCCCCTCTACTCCTCCTTTTCATATTACTTTCCTGCATTCCCAAAATCTCACTTCTTTACCCGTCTGCTCCACCCCAAAACTTGTACATCTCACCCTCACTGCTACCATCTCCCTACTACTGCTCTCATCACCTCCTGCTGATACTTCACTCTCCTGCTGACCAAAACACCAGGACTGGAAGGCATGTACACTCGTGTATATCCCACTCCCATCTTACTTTCCTCACCCTTCTTTTCCTAACCTCTGAGGATAGCTCCCCAAACCCTGGTCCTCCAGTATTTCACCCCCACACCAGGCATCCTCTTTCTTCCGGGAATAGCCGCAATCCCCTCAATTTAACATCGGTCCCCGTGCTCCCAAAAACCACCCTCGCTTTTTCATGTGTGCTTTGGAATGCCCGCTCTGTCTGTAATAAGCTCAAATCTGTCCATGACCTTTTTGTCTCCCGTTCCCTTAACTTACTAGCAATTACAGAAACTTGGCTCCAAGCAGCAGATTCTGCTTCTCCCGCAGCCCTTTCCTATGGAGTCCTCATCTGGACCCACTCACCCAAACCCAGTGGTCGGAAAGGTGATGGGGTTGGTTTCCTTCTATCTCCACTGAGCACCTTTCAAGTCCTCCCTAACCCTCCCTCTCTTTCCTTCTCTTCTTTCGAGACTCACTGCATCCGGCTGTTTTCTCCCATTTCTCTGAGGATTGCAGTGATCTATTGGCCTCCTGGACCGGTGTCCCGCTTTCTTGATGATTTCTCCACCTGGCTACCCTACTTTCTCTCCTCTGAACTACCCACTATCATTCTCGGAGATTTTAACATCCCTTTGTTAATGGTAATGTCAACAACCCGGCTACATTCCAACTCTTCAGCCTAACCTCATCTTTTGCATTAGCACAATGTATACAGTCCTTTACTCACTCTGATGGGAATACATTAGACCTTGTTTTCTCCCATCTTTGCACTCCCTACAACCTCACAAACACCCCCTTTCCTCTCCCTGATCACAATTTCATCACCTTCATAGTGTCCTCATCTTCAAACACTTATCCCTCCAAGCAGCAAACAATTACCAGCAGAAACCCTCACAACTTGAACCCTGCTTCTTTCCACTCTGCAACTGACCAACTCTATGACAGAATCTCTCCCCTGTCCTGCCCTGACCTGGCCACTGCTGTCTACAACAGTTCGCTTTCATCCACATTAGATTCACTTGCTCCTCAAACAACACGAACCATCAGGCCCCGACCGTTACAACCTTGGCAGACTGACGACACTAGAAATCTTAAACGACATAGTCGTGCGCTGGAGCGATTGTGGCGTAAAACCAAATTCCAGCAAGCATTCACCCGATATAAATCTGCTTTCTTAACATACAATTCCTCCCTTCATGCTGCCAAACAAGCCTACTTTGTCACTCTTATTAATACCTTGTCATCCAGTCCTTGTCGTCTCTTCTCTACTTTTAACTCTCTACTTTCTCCACCTCCACCCAGTACCTCACTCACGCTCACGAGATTGCAAATCATTTCAAAAACAAGATTGACGCAATGCTTAGGGGCATCGCCACTGCACAGACATCCATCCCACTTAGCATACCTTATACTAAACCTCCCTCAACACTTTCCTCTTTTGACCTTGCTACTACCGAAGAGGTCACTGAGATTTTCTCAGAAGCCCGTCTCACTACCTGCCCCGTGGATCCTGTCCCCTCACAACTACTACGGTCACCCTCTTCTTCCATCCTTTCCTTCCTCACTCACACCTTCAATCTTTCCCCTCTAAAGCATACGCACATCACTCCCATACTTAAAAAGCCCTCCCTGGACCCCACCAACCTGAACAACTTAAGACCCATCTCCCTGCTGCCATTTACCTCTAAACTCCTAGAACGCTTAGTCTACAATCGCCTGAGATCCCACCTCACCGACAACAACCTTCTTGACCCTTTACAGTCTGGCTTTCGCTCACTACACTCTACTGAAACTGCCCTACTAAAACTCACTAATGATCTACTAACAGGTAAAACCAATGGCCACTACTCCGTACTCTTACTACTTGACCTCTCTGCGGCTTTTGATACGGTTGACCATCCCCTCCTCAAAAAACTCCACTCTCTTGGTCTCAGAGACTCTACTCTTTCCTGGTTCTCCTCCTACCTATCGCAGCGCTCCTTCAGCGTTACCTATAACCCTGCCTCCTCCTCTTCACTCCCTCTTTCTGTAGGGGTCCCTCAAGGTTCTGTCCTTGGAACCCTTCTCTTCTCCATCTACATCTCCTTCCTTGGTCACTTGATAAACTCCCATGGCTTTAAATACCATCTCTAAGCTGATGACACACAGATCTATCTATCTTTCTATCCCTCACCTCACCCCTTCAGTCTCCTCTCGCATTACTAACCTACTAAGCGACATATCGGCATGGATGTCGCTCCACTTCCTCAAACTCAATCTTTGCAAAACTGAGCTCTTAGTATTCCCCCCAGCCCGTGCCCCCTCCCCTGACTTCTCCATCAAGATCAATATCACAATCATCATTCCCTCCCCTCATGCCAGGGTACTAGGTGTAATCCTAGACTCCCATCTGTCCTTTCAGCCCCAAATCCAATTGCTGTCCAAATCTTGTAGACTTCACCTCCGCAACATCTCCAAGATACGCCCGTTCCTAACCTCAAAAACCACTAAGCAACTCATTCACTCCCTTGTAACTCCCTCCTCATTGGCCTACCGAATCGCAGGCTATCCCCTCTTCAGTCTATCATGAATGCTGCTGCCAGACTTATCCACCTTACTAACCATTCTGTATCTGCCACCCCTCTCTGCCAATCCCTCCACTGGCTTCCCATTGCCCAACGGATAAAATTGAAAACATTAACAATAATGTATAAAGCCATTTTTAACTCTGCCCCAAATTACATCAATGATCTTGTCTCTAAATATCACCCAAACCATACTCTCCGCTCCTTGCAAGACCTCCTGCTCTCTAGCTCCCTTGTCTCCTCCTCCCATGCTCGTCTCCAGGACTTTTCCAGAGCTTCCCCCATCCTCTGGAACTTTCTACCCCAATTTATCAGACTATCGCCTACTCTGCTCACTTTTAGGCGATCTCTTCAGGGAAGCCTATCCTGCCCTCAGCTAATAATGGAATCTTCTACTCTTCCAAGCAGTCCATCCCCCACAGTTACTACCTTTTGTACCACTAGCCCCTCCCTCCTAGATTGTAAGCTCCAAGGAGCAGAGCCCTCCTCTTGTATTGAACTGTATTGTTGCTGTATTGTCTCCCGTTATATTGTAAAGCGTGAACAAACTGTTCGCGCTATATAAATCCTGTATAATAAAAATAATAATAATATGTGCTTCAGAATGACCGTTCGTACGAACATTTGTATGAAAATTTGTAAGAAAATTCTCAGTACATTCAACAGGTTAACGAACGTCGTTAGAATTCAGCATTTCATTTGCTTTTAACATTCACAAATCCACATACGCTGTTAGAAATTCATTCTTTTGAGAAAAAAAATTTCCATCCTGTTCCAAATTTTTTTGACCCCACTAATGAATTAAAAAATTTAACAAATATTCTAAAACAGTTTTGAACAAAATTCTTATAGTGTACAGCCAGCTTAAGTAGTCCCTCTATAACAAGTGCACCCTGTTATGTATTTATCTATGTGTCTCATGTCTCTTGTGCACAGAATTCCTCCTACTTAGAGCGGCCCAATCCAGACTTTCCAGTATGTTTTAACCAGACAGTCTTAGTGTGGATTCCTCTGATCTTCTTCTGGCTCTTCGCTCCATGGCAGCTGCTCAACTTCTGCAAACGGAGAAAAGTAAAATCCCATATCTCTAAACTGTACCTGGCCAAGCAGGTGAGACCCAGAGGCTGAAGGGGTTGCTTTGTGTTACTTCTTGGGGTTTAGATTGTCTTCTGTTCAGATTTCAGTTTATGCTTCATATACAAGTGGCATATTTTTTCAGTAGGAGAAAGTTCCTACAAAAAACATTGGATATTCAGAAGTGTCCTGGCCAATTTGAACATTAGTTGACATATCTGTGAAGGTTCTCATACTTGTGTAAAAACGGGCTCTATACAAGAGTTTTGTTTTTTTTAAGTCCAGTGTGCATGGACCCTTATCCAGGTCATGGTACAGCTCATAGTAGTCACATTCAGCTGGACTTGATCTGTAATGTTGAAGACACTTGAGATGCTTAGGCAGTTTCTTGGTTAACACACAAAAATTGCATTGGAGGGACTTGTCCTGACTCCCAGAAGAGCCTTTAAAATCAGGTAGAGATACAGTCAGGTCCATAAATATTGGGACATCAACACAATTCTAACATTTTTGGCTCTATACACCACCACAATGGATTTGAAATGAAACAAACAAGATGTGCTTTAACTGCAGACTGTCAGCTTTAATTTGAGGGCATTTACATCTAAATCAGGTGAACGGTGTAGGAATTACAACAGTTTGCATATGTGCCTCTCACTTGTTAAGGGACCAAAAGTAATGGGACAGAATAATAATCATAAATCAAACTTTCACTTTTTAATACTTGGTTGCAAATCCTTTGCAGTCAATTACAGCCTGAAGTCTGGAACGCATAGACATCACCAGATGCTGGGTTTCATCCCTGGTGATGCTCTGACAGGCCTCTACTGCAATTGTCTTCAGTTCCTGCTTGTCTTGGGGCATTTTCCCTTCAGTTTTGTCTTCAGCAAGTGAAATGCATGCTCAATCGGATTCAGGTCAGGTGATTGACTTGGCCATTGCAGAACATTCCACCTCTTTCCCTTAAAAAACTCTTTGGCTGCTTTTGCAGTCTGCTTTGGGTCATTGTCCATCTGCACTGTGAAACGGCGTCCAATAAGTTGTGAAGCATTTGGCTGAATATGAGCAGATAATATTGTCCGAAACACTTCAGAATTCATCCTGCTGCTTTTGTCAGCAGTCACATCATCAATAAATACAAGAGAACCAGTTCCATTGGCAGCCATACATGCCCACGCCATGACACTACCACCACCATGCTTCACTGATGATGTGGTATGCTTAGGATCATGAGCAGTTCCTTTCCTTCTCCATACTCTTCTCTTCCCATCACTCTGGTACAAGTTGATCTTGGTCTCATCTGTCCATAGGATGTTGTTCCAGAACTGTGAAGGCTTTTTTAGATGTCGTTTGGCAAACTCTAATCTGGCCTTCCTGTTTTTAGGCTCACCAATGGTTTCCATCTTGTGGTGAACCCTCTGTATTCACTCTGGTGTAGTCTTCTCTTGATTGTTGACTTTGACACACATACACCTACCTCCTGGAGAGTGTTCTTGATCTGGCCAACTGTTGTGAAGGGTGTTTTCTTCACCAGGGAAAGAATTCTTCGGTCATCCACCACAGTTGTTTTCCGTGGTCTTCCGGGTCTTTTGGTGTTGCTGAGCTCACCGGTGCGTTCCTTCTTTTTAAGAATGTTCCAAACATTTGTTTTTGCCACGCCTAATGTTTTTGCTATCTCTGTGATGGGTTTGTTTTGTTTTTTCAGCCTAATGATGGCTTGCTTCACTGATAGTGACAGCTCTTTGGATCTCATCTTGAGAGTTGACAGAAACAGATTCCAAATGCAAATAGCACACTTGAAATGAACTCTGGACCTTTTATCTGCTCATTGTAATTGGGATAATGAGGAAATAACACACACCTGGCCATGGAACAGCTGAGAAGCCAATTGTCCCATTACTTTTGGTCCCTTAAAAAGTGGGAGGCACATATGCAAACTGTTGTAATTCCTACACCGTTCACCTGATTTGGATGTAAATACCCTCAAATTAAAGCTGACAGTCTGCAGTTAAAGCACATCTTGTTCGTTTCATTTCAAATCCATTGTGGTGGTGTATAGAGCCAAAAATGTTAGAATTGTGTCAATGTCCCAATATTTATGGACCTGACTGTATATCCAAGATTATTCAGAACTCATTGACAGGTGCATTGTGGTGGCCCCTTACCCTTCGATTTTATTATCCATTTGGTATACGATTCAATCAAAATGATTTAATCCATAGACAATCGAATAGCCATAACTTTCCTTCCAATCAACTGACTTCATATGGATTAGATCCTATCAAACGGAGTTGGTCGGCAAGGGCAGAAAGTTATCATTTGTTTTCCATTGATCATCAGCACCAAGATACTTTGCAGAGATGCGATTGATAACTTATGGTTGTAAGTTATGATTGTATCTTAACCAGTGATCGAAATACACTTTCCACATGTGGCATATTGATTGAATAGGTTGTCAACTACAAATTGATTATTCCTATTGGAAGAGATCAATTGGAAAATAAATGAATCGTTTATTAAAATGTGTGTGGCCACCATTTGACCTGCAGTTGATCACTTTTGACCACTATTTTCCCTCCTGCATTTTACACACACATAATTGCATTGAAGGAGTGTGCCATGATGGCTTCCTGAAAAGCCCTGCAAGTCTGAAGCTGAATCAGAATTCTCCTTTCTGAAGTGAAAAACATAAACCTTAAACAAACCCGTCCAGGTGGATCTCAACACTCAAACCCCTCCACTTTGACCAGGTGCTGGTCCAATTCATCTTCCCAGCAGATACGTACCAAGAGTATGAAGGGTTCGTTGCACAGTCCAGCTGTGTGGTATATGCTTCATATTCTTGAAAAGGGTAAACCTTCACCAGACAGGTGAACATTCTTCAGATGGGATGGAGATATGAGCAAGTATATGATTGTGATATCAAACAGAATATTTTTTTGTCCTCTGATCTTCTTGTTTAAAGAAGATTTCCAGTCATGGTATATTTTGACATAGTTAAGTTGATCCAGCTTGTACCAATGTAACTATGTACAGTATATACCATATCTGGCCAATGTCCTTGGAAGCTGGAAATCACTGTAGTAGACACCGCTACTCCAGTGTTCTCCACTTGCTTCTAGGTCCCATGCTGAGCTACCGGCCTGATGAATTGTGAACAAAGGAGGTTGGCTGCTTTGCATTGGTACCATTTAGAGAATGCTTTGCGTTTCCTGAATGAATGCAAAGTGTTCATTAATATGACGAGGTGGAGAGACAGGGCAATGACGTCAGGAGGAAATAGCTCAGATGCAAGCAAAAGCCTGTCGACATTTGCCTGAAGATTTTTCTTATACCTGTGACCTGGAATGGGTAAAATAAGCTTCTGAGCCATAGATTTACAAACCACCCTAACCTAACATAGTGGCCAAATGGGGTGGTACACATGCTGCAGTCGCAGCAATAATCATGCTCTGTGCTTCAGGCATTGGTCAGACAATTGCTGATAAATGGAGGATCAGTGTTCAGATTGGCTGATATTCAGCAAAAATCACCTGACTAAATACCTATGCTGTTAATCACACTACCATAGCAGGTAGTATGGAATTGCAATTCCCAAAAATGAATACAATATCAGAAGAAAACCTCTAACCTATCCAAGAGCTATTGTCAGTCTCCAGAGATCTGCGAACCTGATTATTTGTACTTCACGCACTAGAAAATTATACCACGTTAGCAACAAAGTCACATCATCAGATAATGTGATATTTTCAAAATATATAAAAACTTTCATTATTTGAAGGACCAGATCTATTTCATTCGTTTAATTCAAATGCCAATGCTTTTTTAGGGGAAATTATAGCTGTTTTTATTGCTTTTAGATATGTGCATAAGAAATCTACAAAAAAGTTAGCGCCTCTCTGTATTTCTAACTAGCGCCTTGTTAGCGCCTCTCTATGTATTTGTAATCATTGTAGCCAGGCTTTTTTGAAGCTCTTATTTCATTGTTAGATGACTTTCTCCAGGAATGATCGGTAGCCAGAGACCATGCAACTTGAGATGCTAGTTTTGTATGAGATTTTATAACCCTATGGATTCATGTAAAGTTGAAATTATAATGACAGGTCCTCTTTTGAAGGTTTTCACCTGACCATGTTTTTCTTCTTTTCTTTCTGGCAGTTTGTGATCTTGTTGCTGTTCTTCACATCTGTTGCTGAAATAGGGATTACGGTGTCGGAACACATAACGGAACAAGCTAGTACTTACCCTGACAAAATCGTCCCCACTGTCCTATATGTTAATCCTCCCCTCTACGCTGTGACATGGGTAAGGACATTCCCATAAGAAGATCTGGCCCAGTCTTTCTCAACCAGGGTTCCTCCAGAGATAGCTTCAGGACAAGGAAGTGTCTGACTGATCCCCTCCCTACCATGAACAACAATTTAAGGGATGAATGATGACTACTGAAGATAATGTTGTCATATAAAGTGTGTGTGTGGGTTATGTACACCCCAATCTTTAATTTAAAGCTCTCTACTGATCACACTAATGCACCATGAGCTTTAGGTACTATTGTTTTTAGTGGGGGTTCCCTGAGAGCTGAAAACTATTTCAAGGGTTCCTCCATGGTGAAAAGGTTGAGAAAGGCTGATCTAGATAGATCTTTCTGTTAAATATAATACATCTTAGGTGATAAGCCAGGCTGCCTGTCTAGACCTGAATTCTTCCTAGGAGGCCTCAAAGCCTTCCCCAGGGAGAATGACAATATAACCCTAATAACATGTTCTGGTTCATCCCTGCTATTTAGGGTTCTTTTACACAAGCATCATCAGTTCGATCATGGAAACATATAAAAACAAAACATAAAAAAAGAATCATTTTACAGTTTATGTATCCATCCTCACATCGGTATACATACATTTTTCGCATGTCCATTTTTATTTTTTGAAGAAAAAAAATTCATAGATGAACAGAAGTACAAACAAAAAATATGTTTCTTCCCAAAAATGGATATGAATGGAATGGGCATAAATGAATGACAGCCATTTGCATTCATTAATGTTTGCAAAAACAGAAACGGACACAAACCTTTTCTATTTAATTCTGCAGATGTAAATGGACTCTGATATAAACAAATGTACATCTGTTTACATCTGAACACTTATAGACATTGTGGTTCAGTCTGGATCTGTCTAAAAGATCTCTTTCAATTTATTCCAATGAAAGTCAGATGGACAATCCAAAGAGTATTCAGTGCTTTTCAGGGTTTGTGTTCAAACAAACCCTGATGAAGTGACATTTTGGACCCTTGAAATACGATGGATACTCTTTGGATTGTTACCCTGACTTTTATTTGAATAAGGTTTTAATTAGAACTTTTGGCAGTGGTGTGGCACTTCAATTTACGTTTTTGTTACAGTACACTACAAGCCAGAGAAACTGTGAACATCCTCTGGAGTGTAGAAGCTGCCTGCCCCAGGAACCAGATTAATTACATCAACATCAATATTTTAACATAGCAATACCAATAACATAACCGTCCAGTGCTATTTTTTTCACTTTCCTAAACTATCCATCTGAAAAACTGACAGGTGCATCCAGACTGAACGCCCGTGTGAAAGGGCCCTAAGGGTCTGTGCATGCAAACTTTTGTTTGTGAGCTTAGAGATTGGTCAGACACTGGAAGAAGGTCAGAAGAACCCGTAAAGTAACTGAGAATCAACTTTCACATGGACGTCCCGATCAGGTCCGCCTGCCTGTTTTACAGGTGGACCCAATTGGAACCTCTATTCTCCTCTATGGAGCAGCGAGTATAAACAGATATGTGTCCATTTACACCCACAAACATCCAATCCGACCCGCAAAAAATGGACGGATGGGGATCCAATTCCACTTCCGTCTGTCAGATCGAGTCAGAAACAGACAGGCAGTCTGTGTTCATCCAACCTCCCTATGAGAAGCACGAGCTGCTCTGTGTCCGCTTTGCAGCAGCTTAGCGGACACAGACCTGTCATCTGCTTGCTCAGTGAGGATCAGCAGAGAGATCCCCCTGCTGAGCAAGCAGATCCGCTAAACAGGTCCACCCATGTGAAAGGACCCTTAAATGCAATGTATTGAATACAATAGAAAGTTCAAAAAAACTTTACCATCTACACAAATCTTTAATGTGTATCTTAACCCAGGAACAAAAAAATTTATAATTTGCAGCTTACCAGTCTTTATATATGGAGGAGCAGCATTTGTCACCCTTGGACAGAAGGTGTTTAGGACTACAGAACATCCCTTTTTTCCCTACCATGGAAGAGGTGTTCTGTAGTTCACCAAGGAGAACTGGGAATACGTTAGCTAATAATAACTCAGGCAGAATTTACTGGGTTTCTGGCAGGATCAACAAATATTTTTCTATATTTATGGAACTGATATAACAAAACACTTTCAATGGTATATTTAACAGCCCAAAATGGAGCAATAAAGACTTTCATTGTCAGTGTGTGTGTACACTTTAAGTATAAGAATGGTTAAGTAAAAAAAATGAGTCTATATTATTCATAGGCTTGGTGAATACAGTTGTAGTGTCAGCACTTGTAGTGTTAGTATAAAAGACAAATGTAATTGTATATTACTCATCCCCCCAGATTATGGTGCTACTAGTTCATCACAGCCGGCGGTATTGTGTCCGAACGGATTCTGGAACCTTGTTCATCTTTTGGATTCTTTCCATTGTTTGTGGAATTTTTCCTTTCCAATCATTAATCCGAACTGCACTCAAGGTAGGATATGATGTACATTAAACAAGTACACCCAGGGTACTAGATGTTATAGGATGTTATTGTGCCCCATAGAAAAACCATTGGTAGGGCTCTCTGTCTCTCAAAGGCAATAGATATAGTAATACAAAATCCAATATCTTTTATAGCAATCGCAAAGGTTCCCAAATTATATTTCATGCAGATGTACTTGCCAAAGAATATTATCTGTATAAATCACTGTGAGGCCATAAAGAATTGCGCCCAATGGCAGTGTCATGGTGTGCCATGGCTCAAGTTACACCCTTAAGGGTACCACTGTAACAGTTCCAAATTGTGACCCGATGGCATGATGGCCCTTATTCATCAAAGTGCCCAAGGGAAGAGCCAACCCCGTTGCCTTAAACAACTAACTAGAGTGTTCTTTGCGCTATCTTCCACCAAGTTAATACATCAGAGCCATCTTTTTCCCTTTGTGTTTTGTTCCCAGGGGGATATTCCTGACTTGCCTCGCTACTGCTTGTTTTTCATTTCATTTAGCCTCCAAGTTATCATGTTTATCATCTCACCCATCTCAGAGGACAATGAACTCACAAAGAAGGTATGAAAAGCTTTGCCTAACTTTTCTCCTTAATTTCCAGTTACACTCGTAGGCTCTACTGGATTGTATGGGAACATGCTAACAGAAAGAGAGAGCCAAATGAGCTCATCATTGTGCTGCTTCTCCTTAACTGTCCATGAGCAGTGATTAGAGGTGGAGTCCTGACACTACAGTATTATATATACTATGTATTTACCTATTTGGTAGCAGCTCAGCTTTAAAGCCCAGTTTGCTTGTTTTTTTTTAAATGTGATCTTTACCAAATGGATCCTGGTGCAAATATAGCCCATTAAATATGCACCTTTCTCTAGATGCTAAATCTTTTAAAGGGGTTTTCTGAATTAACTGTATTTTGTGCTTTCTGGAACCTTGTGATAGGTTGAGGATACAAGTACCAACAATTTAAGATTCAGGATTTTGTGGTATTGTTGCAAAGAAGCTCCTCTTCATAAAAAGAAATGCCTTTATGGTGCAAGTAGCATATGGGCAACCTCATTATAGCATAGCAAAACACTGGGATGCATGACCATGAGTCCAATAAACCTGTTTTCTCAGGTATGTCAATGGTTTAGTCTTCCTTTCACAAGATGGAGCACCTCCAAAAATACAAAAGAAATTTCTGAATCAAAACATAAAAGCACTTACAGTGGAGGGCGCCATCTAAGTTCAGCATTAAAACATTTATTGTATGATAAAACAACTTGGCAACTCAGAGAAAGTAAGAATTTTAAACAAAGTAAACTTCCAGTCGTTGTTAGAGGCAGGATAGGCTTCCTAAAGAGAGTTTTTAAGGATCACCTGAAACTGACAGAGTAGGAGATAGCCAGACAGACTGGAGTTGGGAGTACCGGAGGAAGAGAGACTCATAGGAAGTTGAATGCTGGAGATGAGGCTCGCAAGAAGATGAGGTTGTTGATAAATCTAGGGGCAGAGTTACAGGAGGCTTTTTATGTTGTTTTAATATTTTGAATTTTATGCATTGGGCAAGTGGGAGCCAGTGGAGGGATTAGCAGAGAAGGTGGCAGACACTGAGCAGTTGGTAAGGTGAATGAGTTTGGTATACTATGTATCAGAAGCGTAACTACAGGGGTTGCAGTGGCAATTGCTACCTGGCGCATTCTCCAGGGGGCACATGTGACTCCCCTGTACACCTGGATATGAGTGGGCATATAGAGGAACCAATCCCTCCATTTTCCTCCTACAGCCCCTGAATGCCCGCTTCTCCTCCTCTCCCTCCCACAGGCATTCAGTGGCTGCAGGAGGAAAATGGAGGGGGATCAGTTCTTCTATATGCCGCCCCTCCTATCCAGCTTCTTTCTGCCACCCCCAGGCCCCTGTCCTCTCTCCTGGCCCCTTCTTCCCCCCTGCAATGCTGCCGGGTTCCCTGCTTCCCTCTCCTGCCGGCTACTGCGGGGTTTGTGTCAGATTGGAAAAAGGGGAAGAGGTTGGTAAATATGTCATTTAACGGTCTCTTCCTTGTCTGAATGGAATCAATGATCAGTACAGACTCTGTCCATTCTTAATGGAAGCATAGTAAACTATGTTTACTATGTTTCAGTTTGCGAATGAACGGGAAGCTCTGTACAGAGTAATTCCTGTCCATTCACTCTGAGTAGCTGAGGCTGCAGAGAAGGAGATTGGGTAAGACATCAGAGACCTATTTAGACCGCTGATATCTCACCAAAGCCCCCCAATGGGCTGCTTAAAAATTTGTAAAACGTCTATTGCCTTACACTGGAGGTCCAATGCTGTACCCTTGGCCTCCATCCTACACAGAATTGATGCTGTAATGCTCATGGAACGCATTCACTATACTCTGCTGGACAAGATGCACTTATTTGATAAAAAATGGAAGTCATGGAGGGATTATAGACATTTATTGCATGATTAACAACATTTCCAGTGAAAAATGACTGACATATACTGTTGACAGAAGTATCATTCAACCTATCTTATCATTAACGTATTTCATGTACTTGCAATCTACTTTTTTTTTGTTTCTTCTCTTTCTTACTATAATATACTTTTCTGAATTGTACTTTTCAAAAGTGCCCTGTTTTTGCTGTAAATATTATTTGAAAATGTGCTGTTGTTTTACTGTCTACTTTTATTCAATAAAATCGTTTGTAAACAAAAAAAAAAATGTGTAAAACATTATTAAATATAATAATGTAAAAAAACGGAAATAAAAAACTAGCTAAAGAGAGGCTGGAGGCGAGGAGATCAGTAGTGGTGAGATGCAAAAGAGGCTGAAAACAATATTTTATTTAAAAAAATGTCAAATGTTTATGATAACTTTTTTAGGAAAGCAAATGTTGAGTTAAGATTTATCTGCTTGTTTTACATCTTGTATTACTGAATACTGGTAGACCTTTGTTTGGGTTGTCCTTTGTAGTCGTTATATATATCTACCAGATTGTTTATATATTACATTGCCATATAAAAGGAATTATTTCTTCTTATATACAGAATCCAGAACTGACAGCGTCTTTTCTAAGCAGAATCACCTTCAACTTTTATAACAGGCAAGTGCTTCCTCATTAGGGTACAGTGTAATAGTATTTTTGCTTTGCTTGGCTTCTCTTGACAACATAACTGAGAAATAGCTGAAAGCAGTGTAAAGTGCAGCAAGGCGCAACAACCAATCAGATTGTTTATTTTGTAATATATTAGTGATGACAGCTGACTGTTTGCTCAGGTTTATTGCACACTGCCAGATTAATGTGTAGTATACAAATGGAGTAATCATCTAGCAAGAGACTAAGAATATCGATGAAAAATACCGCTTTCGGAGTGATCTAGTCCACAGCTTTTGAGAGCCGATCAAGACTGCGCATGCTTGGAGATGAAAGAATACATGACATTACTTCTGAAGTTGTATTCTATGAGAATTTTCGTAACTTTAGTAACCTATTATTTTTCATCATCATTCATCCAATATTCTCATTGTATGTACTAGGTTTAAGGCAGCCCCTAGGTGATTTGATTTTCTTTCTTTCCACTAGGGGCGGGGTTGGAGCGAGGAGCTTTCTGGCAGAACACAATGATTACTGCTAGCAGTCATAGCCGCCGGAAGTAATTGAAAGTGAAAAAATCAGACAAGCTGGTTGTACATAAGTCAATCAATGGATCGAGTTGGGTGCAATCAGCCTGCCCACACATGGATCAAATCTTGGACGGTTGTGCTGAACTGGCCGAATTTTGATCAGTGTATGGCCCACTCAAATCAAAAGATAAGACTTTTTGGGCAAATCACTAGTACTAGGCTCTCCAGACATGAGACAGAATTAAGAAGATTCATCGAACCAAAACTTGTTCTTTAGAACAATCATAACATAAACCAGGGTTTGACAAATTTGCTTTGAATCTAGGAGTCAGTTTTTTTGGTGTAGCGTGGATTGTCAGCTCCCAGGTGATGTGATTTGCCACGTAACAATCATGGCACAGCCACACCATGTTTTAGGCGCCATTGAAAATAATGGTACCTGAACCTGCGTTTTGTGATAACAGCTATTCTGCTGTGATCCCAAAATAGCCAGGTGTGAATGGAGCCGCCCTGGTTCACACATATATGATTCTGGATTTGTTTTGAAACTCATATATTCGCATGACATGCTAGATGTTTTGTGTTCCTATTGAGGTTGTTCACACAGATGCGATCCACACGCATTGTGTTTTGAGTGCCATTACGAAAAGGGTCCTGTACGAGTTTGTAACGGTGCGTTCCAGACTTGCAAATGATAGAGTAGAGTGGCATGCGGAGATAAGTGTTCACATAGGATTGCTATTGACAGGAGTTTTCGCATTGAAGTCTATGGAAGACGTTTTTGCATTGAAGTCTATAAGGAGGCATTTTCCCATTGAAGTCTATAGGGAGGCATTTTCCCATTGAAGTCTATAGGGAGGCATTTTCCCATTGAAGTCTATAGGGAGGCATTTTCCCATTGAAGTCTACGGGGCGTGACTTCCCATTGAAGTCTACGGGGCGTGACTTCCCATTGAAGTCTACGGGGCGTGACTTCCCATTGAAGTCTACGGGGCGTGACTTCCCATTGAAGTCTACGGGGCGTGACTTCCCATTGAAGTCTACGGGGCGTGACTTCCCATTGAAGTCTACGGGGCGTGACTTCCCATTGAAGTCTACGGGGCGTGACTTCCCATTGAAGTCTACGGGGCGTGACTTCCCATTGAAGTCTACGGGGCGTGACTTCCCATTGAAGTCTATGGGGCGTGACTTCCCATTGAAGTTTATGGGGCGTGATTTCCCATTGAAGTTATTGAGAGGCAGTGTGTGAACCCAGGACGCAATTTTTAGTCATTGTGGTGACCTGGCACCTGGGATTTGCGCGATTTCCCATTGAAGTTATTGAGAGGCAGTGTGTGAACCCAGGACGCAATTTTTAGTCATTGTGGTGACCTGGTGATTTGTTGAGCCCTGACATAAACAGGTATAATCCTTTTGGATGAACATACATGTTTATGCACTGAGCAGTGCCAGCCTAAACACTAGGTATTTAGCCCTGGTACATAAAGTTCCAGCATTTAGGTGTTGGTAGAGGGTACAGGTGCTCCATTCAGCCCTGCAGCTGGTAAAAGTTCATGAAAGGCTGATTGTTGCTTTTGCTGGATATGGCTGGACAGTGCATCGAGCAGTACATATATATATATATATATATATACAGAGAGAGAGAATTATGCACTCATGGATGAATGCTCAGATCACAAGCAATCTGCATTCTGGGCATTCATCCTAGGTGCATACTGCCCTAAATGTAAGTGCCTTTCAGGTGTTTCCAGTGAAGAGTGCTGTTAATGTTACAGCATACAAAACAGTTTTAAACAATTGCGCATTTACAAATTTGTGGCAACAGTTGGAGAAGGTCCATTTCTGTTTCAGCATGACAGTGCCCATGTGCATAAAGCTTGCTCCAAAAAGTCATGGTTTGTTGAGTTTAACGTGGTGGAACATGAGTGGCCCTGCACACAGCTCAGATCTCAACTCTACTGAACACCTTTTGAATGATTTTAAATATTAATTGTAAGCCAGGTATCACGTACCTGGTGGTGGAGGCCAATGGAGAGAGGGCTTCCCTTGTGGCTAAGTTCCAGACTCCCCTGAGAGTGTGACAGCGGGAGTCAGGCCCAAAGTTGCACAGGTCGCCTGTAGGAGTGCTGGTTGGTGGTCCACTCAGAAGCACAGCTGGTGCACGGAGATAGGTCTGCAGACAGGTGGCACCTGTGCGTGGTATGCAAGCCCTTCCAGGATTAGAGATTTACTGGATAGCCGGTTCAAGCCAAGGTCAGGTACCAGGTGGGAATCAGAGCAGACGTAGTCAGATGGGATAGCCGAGTTCATACACAGAGGAGCGAGAGAGAGAGTATCCTTTAGCCAAGCTGAGGTCAGATCAGGGGTTCAGTAGAGTAGACAGGTCCAAGTGCAAGCCAAGTCGGTATCAGGAAGTCACAGGAACCAGGAACAAGGCACGGGGAGCTAGAGATCATCCAGCAACCAGAGGAAGTGATGAGCCTCCTTATAAAGGCCGTCTGGCACCAGACTGAGGCTGATGTGTCCTTCTGCGGCCATGTAGAGTATTGGCAGAAATGCCAGATCTTCCAGAACTCCTGCCGTGGACAGGACCCTGACACCAGGTCTTCTAATCCAACATGGTACCTGATCTCACAAATGCTATTTTGGTTGAATGAGCCCAAATGCCCCTAGACACACACCAAAATCTTGTAGAAAAACCTCACTAGAGGAGTAGAGGCTGTTAGAGCAGTCAAGGAAGAGGGGTTGTTAACTCAATATTAATGTCTATGGTGGAATGGGATGTCCAACAAGCTCTTAAAGGGGTGATGGTGATGTGTCCACAAGCCTTTGGCCATATATTGTTTTTGAAACTGATCATGCATTTTTCCATCATTTTGTATTTACTACTCTTTCTTCATTACAAAATGGCCTTCCGTTGGATGTAGGTTTCTTTGATGCAACACGTAAGAAATGTGCTTAGCCAAAGAGTATTTGGGTGCCATGTTCAATTCTGGCCTTTTTAGGAACATATTTACAACTAATAATACAATTTCTTTTTATATTGGCTTGCAGGATTGTTTTCACAGGATATAAACGACCACTAGAATTAGAAGATCTTTGGGAATTAAAAAAACATGACCAGACTAAGGTCATTTATGATTCTTTTGACAAACATATGAAGATAGAAGTCACTAAAGCCAAGAAGGAGCTAGAGAAACGTAGGAACAAGAGAAGGCAAAAGGGCAACAACATCGAAATGAATGGCCTAAGCAAGGCACAAAGTCAGGATGTGCTTGTGGTGAGTTCCTCATTTGTCTCAACCTTCCTACGTGAATTGCCTAAGGCAGCGGTTCTCAACCTGTGGGTCACAACCCCTTTGGAGGTCGAACAACCCTTTCACAGGGATCGCCTAAGACCTTCGGAAAACACATATTTCTGATGGTCTTAGGAACCGAGACACTGCTCCTCTATCCGTCTCCAGGCTGGTCCGACCAACATGCAGATACGCCCACATTTCCCTGGACTGCGATGTGTGGGTGGGATGACATGCCGCTCCTGTCATCTGGCCACACCCCCGTGATCACTCAACAGCTCCGCCTCCTTGCCGGTGATTGGCCACCGGAACTGTAGCTCAGGAGAGGCACACAGGCGGGCAATCACTGGCGAGGAGGTGGAACTTGGAGAGGAGAAGCCGAGCGCCAGCGAACATCAAAGAAGATTGAGAAGGAAGACAGCTGACCGGTAAGTGTCTGTACTGTGCAGATGGTGCTGCTGCAGCCAGGTGTGCTGGCTGTAGATGGGAGAGGGAAGGAGCGAGCCCAGGCTGGAGCAGGGGTCAGCAAGGTAAGTATCATTGGTGTCAGTGGGAGGAATAGTGCCCCATCATTGGTGTCACTAATACCAATGATGGGGCACTATTCCTCCCACTGACACCAATGATGGGGCACTATTTCCCCCTACTGACACCAACGTTGGGGCACTGTTCCTCCACCCATTGACACAAATGATGGGGCACTATTCCTCCCCCCACTGACACCTATGATGGGGCACTATTCCTCCCCCCACTGACACCAACAATGGGGCACTATTCCCCCCACCCACTGACACCAATGATGGGGCACTATTCCCCCCCCCTCCACTGACACCAATGATGGGGCACTATTCCCCCCCCCTCCACTGACATCAATGATGGGGCACTATCCCCCCCCCCACACTGACATCAATGATGGGGCACTATTCCCCCCCCACTGACACCAATGAATGGGCACTATTCCTTCCACACTGATACCAATGATGGGGCACTATTCCTCAAACTGATACCAATGATGGGACACTATTCCTCCCACTGACACCAATGATGTGGCACTACTCCTCCTACTGCAAAATTACAGTTATGAAGTAGCAACGAAAATAATTTTATGGTTGGGGGTCACCACAACATGAGGAACTGTATTAAAGGGTCGCAGCATTAGGAAGGTTGAGAACCACTGGCCTAAGGGGTCAGTTCACCCAATTTTTTTTTTGCTTAACACTGGAGCTTGCTTGGTTGTGTTCCCTCCTGGCTTCTTAAATGTCTTAGATACTCCAAAAATGAGAATAACCATGTGGGCAGGTGCAGTATATTTTCTTCATTGCAGGTGATATTCAATCGCAATGGCATTGCAGAAGTAAAGAAAGTCAAGAGGAGCCTTATTTCTCTATGGTTTCCTGGGTCACAGGGGCCAGCTATCCGATTGGATGCTGGTACCCCGTGTGACTTTGGTGACCATCATGGGTCAGGCAGAGTCTACTCAAAGTGATATTAAAGATTTGTTTTTTTTTCAGTAACAGGTTATACTTATCTGTTCTGTGCAGTGGTTTTGCACATAGCAGCCCAGATCCTCCTCTTCTGGGTTACCCCTTCCAGCACTCCTGGCCCCTCCCATCTGTTGAGTGCCCCCATAGCAAGCAGCTTGCTATAGGGGGCACCCAAGCAGGTGCATTTCCAAGCTGCGGCTCTGCATGTCCATTCACACACAGAGCTGCGGCTCAGCCCCGCCCCTCCCTCTCCTGCCAATCAGGAGTGAGAGTCCCCGGGGAACCAAGGCTCTCGTGGACAGCACTGGATCAGGATGGGGCTCAGATAAGTGTTAGGGGGCTGCTACACACAAGGTTTTTTACCTTCATATATACAATGCATGAAGGTAAAAAACCTTGTGCCTTTAAAACCAGTTTAAGACCCTGGCTTCTGGGCTTGGCATGCATTTCGCATGTGTCTAGAGTATGGACAAGTCTCCTGTCTGTCAGACACAGTACTTAGCATCAGGTGAAGGTTATAGAGGAGTAAGGAAAGTGCAGGGACACGCCATCTTACCTGAAAGCATCCCCACTTGGGTACAAACTGACCAGGCCTCTTTCCACTCCTCAAAACAGACGCTGTCGGTACAGCTGAGACCTTCTGCTACTGATACATCTCTGGTGCTTCCGGTGGGGTTGCCTTCTTGTTGGGCTTGTTGTGTATTGCTGAACTTCATTTGCAATATATTCCTCTTACCCTGCACCTGGATTCTGAGTGTTTTCTGCCAGCCAACCACTCTGCACCTACCTACACCCTGCCATAATTCCAGATTTTGCACCTGTCGGCTTTGGAGTTTTGGATGTTCCCACCTGCTGCTGCACATTCCAGCATTTCCTGTTGTATTATAAATTAATGTAGAAATCCGCCAGGTAGAGCGGGAGTCCTTCTCAATGGCCACGGCAGGTGTGCAGCTCTGGAAACTCAGTGCAGAGAGCACAGCAGCAGAGTCCCTGAGAGATGTAAGAAACTAGAAGCTTTAACTCTAGAGAATTTATCACACTTTGAATAGAGGTTTTAGGTGGACTGGTCTTCAAAATTATGCTTCTGCCTGTTTCTTCATGACTCATGTAGCTTCATTTTCATGTAGCAAAATACCTGCTTAAGCAGTTCATCAATGATTTGGACTTGATCCAGATGTAGAATCATTGAATGAGCTTCTGGTGCAGTCTAAGCTACAGGAAGAACTCTAGAGTCAACCAAGCTCCAGAACATGGAGACATGACCTCAAACTAATAGGAGGAATGTTCAAAACTAATCTTAGAAAGTATTATTTTACTAAAAGGTAGATGATTCTTGTAGTGAGTGAGTCAACAGTAAGGGGCTTCAAACATACTTGGGACAAACATAGATCAATACCCAGACAAAAAAAAAAGTTAAAAAACAAAAATACAAAAATGTAAAAAAAAAACAAAAAAAAAAACAGGCAGACTCGATGGACCACTTGGTCTTTTTTCTGCTATCACTTTTCTGTGTTTCTATGAGTCAGAAGGCCAGCTTAACTTTAAAACATATCTAAAGGCCAAGCCTCTCTCTTTTAATTTTCAATAGAGAGGTGAGGGGTTAGAACCTCTGTTTGTTTCTCTGCTAAGGACATAGACTCTGTCTGTTTATGTTGGTGACCATTGCTAGAGGGAATGAAAGTAAAGAAATTTACCTTACTTTTGGTGAGCGTTCATCTCACTTCCTGTTGTGTCTACAGGACAGGAAGTGAAGCAAAATCTATTTAATGGGATGGCTGTAATTTTGATAATTCCCTACCACGTGGAAAATTGGAAAAAAATGGGAAAAGAGATATACTTTATTTTCAAAACATATTTTCACATCAAGCAGGTGGTTTCATACAGTTTCTGTAAGGAATTGCAGCTATTTTCTAGTTCTGGAGCAGGAATCATTTATTACTGAATGATCAAAAGTGTGCAAAACTAGACTTCCAAGAGACATGATGGAAATGTAAAATCTGTTGCCTGCACAGTCTACAGCTGGCCATACAATAATATATTTTTTCATTCAGCCTAAGGGCTGAACAGAAAAAAAATCTAGAAGGTTTCTCCACCCACACTATACAGCGTTGATGGACGAATGGGGTTATTGTATTTTGACAACCAGCACTGGCGGCTGTCAGAATACATTGGGCATTGCTAAACAGCAACTGCAGCTGATTAACTGGAGTCACTGTTCATCTGAGAATTCAAACTGAGAATTCGTATTTTAGTACAAAAGATGTCAGGTGGTAGGGTGCCAACAAGGCTTCCCAATTCCTGCATTTTATCTGGTTCATCAGATACCAGCCGAAATTCGATCAATGCATGGCCAGTTTTGGGCTGAAAATTAGGTGCTCCCAGATTGGCAGAATATCAGCAAGCAGAGTGCGGCCTGGTGTACTTGACCAGTGCCCGGGATGAAAAGCAATAGCCTTGAACAAATAGCATGGATGATAAATAATCAGGATTCACGGTTTATTTGCAGGATGAAAAGAAAAAAGGGAAAAAGAAGAAAGAATCTGTAGATGGAACTTCTAAAGATTACCCAAAGTCCTGGCTCTATATGACCCTCATTAAGACTTTTTCCAGTGTCCTCCTTAAGTCGGCATTCTTCAAACTTATCCACGACCTTCTAGTCTTTGTCAGTCCCCAGATTTTGAAGTAAGTCTTTGCTCTTGTTTGCATTTCCTAAAATTTGTGTAGGAATATACTGTAACTTTGATCATGAAATTGTTTAAAATGCTAGAATACTGTAAATTTGGTATTCTCCTCAAACCTGTTTATTTTAACACCTGATTTATAGGTAAAGTGATTGTAAAGCTTTAATTTTTTAATTAAAATAACAAACATCTTTTACTTACCTGCTCTGTGTAATGGTTTTGCACAGAGCAGCCTTGATCCTCTTCTTCTTGGTTCCCCAGCCAACGCTCCTGGCTCCCAACGCTCCTGGCTCCTCCACTTCAGCAAGTGCCCCCATAGAAAGATACACAGCACTAGATAGAAAGATGCTTTCTATGGGGACACTCATGCGGGCTTGATCCCAAGCCACGCTGTTTGTGTTTATTGACACAGACAACATGGCTCGGCCCGGTCCCCGCTCCCTCATCACAGAATATGATTGACAGCAACAGGAGCCAGTGGCTCCCACTGTTATCAGTCTGCCCAATGAGGAGGAAGAGAGCAGAGAGACTCTGCTCTCATGCACAGCACTAGATTGGCGTGTTATTTGAGCTGGCCACTTTTATCCAGAAGAGGCAACCAGCTGAAGAGGACCAATATTGCTACAAGGGACCTGTTGTATAGAACCGGAACAGCAGATCACAGCGGAACATTGCTGAATTCACTCTGCTGATGATTATGTGAGTTGAAGAAAACCCAGGAATACAGTTAAAGGCTTAGTTCACCTTTTTAAAAAAATGCACATTTTTTTCAGGTAAAAAAAATGTGCATTTATTTGTTTTTCTAAAGAGCCTGCAGAGCATTGCACTCGCAATCATGGGTGAGAGGTGCAGATGCTGGAACATGTTACATGTTCCACCCTAAAAATGGTGGAAAATGTAACATGTTCCAAAGGTAAACTTATATTTTAAGAAGAAAAATAACATGGGAGGGTTGGAGTACTATAATGAAAAAAATGTGTAAACAGTGCTTGCGAGCTACTATGGTGAATAAAAAAGAGCCTCAATAATTAATCAATTAAGTTAACTACTTGACGACCGCAGATAGCCGAATGACGGCTACACTGCGGCCGGCCAGTTCTGGGTGAGCGTCATATGACGTCCTCCCAGAATGCGCTCTCCTGTACGCGCCTGGCGATCTCCGTGATCACTGTGTCCTACGGACACAGCTGATCACGTGATGTGGTAAAAGGCCAATCACAGCGGCCTTTTACCACGTGATCAGCCGTGTCCAATGACACGCTGATACCCGGGAAATGCAATTGCCGGTTCTCGGCTGCACTTTCCTCACGCTGTCAGTTCGTGAGGAAAGTACTGCCGAGAACCGGCAGTTGTTAGAGCAGGGATTGGCACCGATCATCAGGGCACTGATAATCAGTGCCCTGATGATCGGTGCCCAGCAGTGCCACCCACTAGCTCCGCCCACCTGTGGCAAGCAGTTCACCCACCTGTGCCCAGCAGTGCACCCACCTGTGCCACCCAGCAGTGTCACACACCTGTGCCCAGAAGTGCCACCTACCTGTGCCCAGCAGTGCCACCCACCTGTGCCCACCCACCAGTGCCCATCAGTGCCACCAGTTAGTGCCCAGCGCTTCTGCCAGTCAGTGCCCAGCAGTGATGCCAGTCAGTGCCACCTATCAGTGCTGTCTATCAGTACCTATCATCAGTGTCGCCTATCAGTGCCGCCTATCAGTGTCACATATTAGTGCCGCCTATACGTGACACCTCATTAGTGCTGCCTATCAGTGCCGCCTATCTGTGCCACCTCATTAGTGCTGCCTATCAGTGCCGCCTATCAGTGTCACATATCAGTGCCGCCTATCCGTGACACCTCATTAGTGCTGCCTATCAGTGCCGCCTATCAGTGTCACATATCAGTGCCGCCTATCCGTGACACCTCATTAGTGCTGCCTATCAGTGCCGCCTATCTGTGCCACCTCATTAGTGCTGCCTATCAGTGCTGCCTATCAGTGCCCTTCAGTGCTGCCTATCAGTGCCCATCAGTGCTGCCTATCAGTGCCCTTCAGTGCTGCCTATCAGTGCCCATCAGTGCCGCCTATCAGTGCCCATCAGTGCTGCCTCATCAACGCACATCAGTGAAGGAGAAAAATTACCTGTTTAAAACATTTTATAATAGAAACAAAGAAACTTTTTTTTTTTTCTAATTTTTTGCACTTTTTTTGTTTATAGCGCAAAAAGTAAAGTGCCCAGTGGTGATTAAATACCACCAAAAGAAAGCTCTATTTGTGAGAAAAAAATGATAAAAATGTCATATGGGTACAATCTTGCATGACCGCGCAATTGTCAATCAAAGTGCAACAGCGCTGAAAGCTGAAAATTGGCCTGGTAAAAAAGAAGAGGGTATAAGTGCCCAGTAGCCAAGTGGTTAAATTGATACACACGTGGTTCACTGACACCAAGTACTTACTCATATAATAGTGCATATAACTGATTTAAAATGATAAATATATGCCGCGCTCCACTAAATCAATAAACATACTAAACCTAATTATTAACCAAAATGTTCTATAACTCGTGCTCAAAAATCATTCTGATAAATATAATAATAAATGAATATAATATATAATTAAGATCAACATGTGAAAAATAATTTTAGTGCAAATATAAACAAAAAAATGTCCACAATTCCCAAATAAAGTTTTAGTGAAAAAATCAATTAAAAATGTGTCCACTATTTGATAAAACTTCTGAAAACAACAACTTCAAACATCAACCAGACATAATATTCTTATGCGCTCACCTCACTTTTTGCCTAACATAAAATTAGGCTAAAACAGCTTTTTGTCCTATATTGGATGGATGAGCTCTTTTCCAATGGTAGATATCCTTCCAGGATTAATAAATAGTAGGTTGTAATATTTCTATTATTCCACCTGGGGTCTCTCTGGTTAGCTGATCCCTGTGTTGGATTATGGATGGCTGGATTTCTCCCTCTCTCCTCCAGGGGTCATATTAATATTCAAGATGGCCACCGCTCCTCGGTAGCGGTGGCGTGACGTCAGCAATGTAGGCTCCCAACGCGTTTCGTGCAACAGCACGTCCTCAGGGGTATGCCCATTCTGTGTTGTATACCCCTGAGGACGTGCTGTCGCACAAAATATTATGTTAGGCTAAAAGTGAGGTGAGCGCATAAGAATATTATATCCGGTCCATGTTTGAAGTTGTTGTTTTCAGTAGTTTTATCAAATAGTGGACACATTTTTGGATTGATTTTTTCACTAAAATTGTTTTTGGGAATTGTGGATATTTGTTTATATTTGCACTAAACTTATTTTTCACATGTTGATATTAGTTATATATTATATTAATTCATTATTATATTTATCAGATTGATTTTTGAGCACATGATTTATAGAATATTTTGGTTTAATAATTAGGTTTAGTATGTTTATTGATTTAGTGGAGCGTGGCACATATTTATCATTTTAAAAGGGTTGGAGTACTACTTTAAAGTTACAGATAAATAGCTAAATGCATACTTAAAATACACATTTGGGAATGTAGCAATACCCCCTTTGGAGTTGCCGAAGATTTGTGTGCCCCTATAGTCCTGCACAGCCAGGCATCACGCATCTTCACCAAGACTTGCACCAGGAGACAGAAAACCTATCTATGAGCTTTGTCTTGAAGTTTTATTAGGGATGTAGAACTTGGATGGGGTAAGGGATGTATGGGGACAAACTTCCTGAACTATATTTCAAGTCTTTGTGCACACTAAAAATCCTTTTCTGGACCTCTCCAACCGCAGATATGCCTCAATCCAGCTGCATGGAGAAACCCCTGGACATGGCATCCAGTATTAACTACTAGAGGGCAATAGTCCCAGCTGCAGAGCGAGTTAGGTTTCCCACCCAAAAACTCTCCCCCCTCTCTGGCCCATGAGGTGTAGATGTACTCACTGAGTCCTTCTTCTGTGTTGCTGTTAGGTAGGTGGTTGTTACCAGGCCTATCAGCTGGGCTGCTCTTTCCCTACCACCAGGTGGTCCTCTCTCAGGGTGCCAGTGCAGTCCACAGCTTTCTTCCTTTCAAGGTCCCTCTGCCTGGAGGTGAGTCCCTTCCAGCCTGGGCTCCCGCCCAGGCTCCTACATCTCAGCTTCACTTCTCCATCTTCCACCCGCACTCTCCAACTCTCCTGCTGCTGAGCAGGCTCTCTTCCATTTAAGGGTTGTCCTGGTCCCTCTCAAAACTCCTGTTGGGGATTGGCTAGGTTACCTCAAGAGTACAGGCCAACCACTCCTCAGATCCACCCACTGCCTCTAGGCCTTCCTCTAAAGCTCTAGAGCAGGGGGGAAATTCCAGAGGGGCTGGACTGCAGAGCCTCTCAGCCCTAACCACAATTTGACCCCACTTTGGCTATTACACCTAGGCTGCTGCTCAGCCCCTATCTAACCATTGGAGATTAGCTCTCCTCTAGCTACTTTGGAGGGTGTTACATGAATATTTTACCTGCTGGGTTCTCTGCAGACAGTTTTGTGATCCAGCCTTCCATGCCAGACAGCATAGCCATATCCTCTAAAACCAGTAATGATGCAGCTTGGTCAGGACATGTGATTGCAGCAGAGACTGATTTCCTTCTAGTGCTCTCTCGCTCTCCCGCTCCTAGTCTGAGTGCTACAAAAGAAAAAGCACGTATGAATACAGAGTTGGGAGCTTGCACTAGCTAAAAGTATAAATAGGGAGTTTATTTATCAGTGTTTTTACATAAGATTCACACAACTTTCACACATTTTCCACCAGCTATTCAGTTAGAAAAATGGGTACAACACACAAAAGTGTGACTTGGGTGACAACATTAATTAACAGACCCCTAAGTTAGCTTTTTAATGAATACATTATTTCATTAATTGGTGCTTTTCTATGTGATTAGTCTTATAAGATGGCAGAATTATTCTAGATCTGAAGAGACAGTTACCTACATACCAGGAAAAGGAGATTCACCAGCAGCAGTTGTAGTAGCAGATTAGAATGTAGCTCTGATAACAATTTAAAAAAAGTCAGGTGGTGATAGAAATGTAGTAAGCCTATAGGGTTTGATGTACTAAAGGCAAAAAGACTGCACTTTTGCAAGTTCAGTTGCTCCAGAGCTTAGTAAATAAAGTGAAGCTTCACTTTACAAAGAACACCCAATCACATGCAAGGAAAATAAAAAAATATATAATTTTTGCTTGCATATGATTGGACGATGGAAGTCAGCAGAGATTCTGCTCATTTACTATGCTCTGGCACAACTGCACTTGCAGAGTGCAACTGCATTTTGTAAAATGCACAGTCTATTTGCCTTTAGTAAATCAAGCCCAATGTGTCATTATTATTAAAATAGGTTGTAGAAGAAAGCTCTTGAGATAAGAAGCAGTATAAAAATAAATGTTCCAGGAAAAAAAGAGTAACACTCGAGGATAAAGAACTTTGGGGTAAAGTGAAAGTTTCAGATGCTTGTATAACTGGAGTAGTTAACAATTTTTTAAGCCTTTTATGAGTTTAAATAAAAAAATTACCCTAGTAACCAGGGGCGGACTGACAACTCATGGGGCCTCCGGGCAATAGGGGATCATTGGGCCCCTGTGTCCTTGCCCAAACTCAAAAAAGTCTATGAAAAAGGTACCAGGGGCATCTAATGGGGCCCCCTACTGACCCCAGGCCCTCGGGCAGTGCCCGAGTTTCCAAATGGTCAGTCCGCCCCTGCTAGTAACACGGAGGCTCCTGTAGCTATTGGCTACACCTCTGCCTATTGCATAGTGCCCAGCATCTCGCAGAAAGTTGGAACCAGTCATAAGTTAGGGTTACACTACTGAACTGATGACAAATTAATTCTGATTGGTTGCCTTGTGTGTATGTCATTGTTTGCTTTTTTTTTTTTTAAAGGATCTCTGTCTCCCATTACGTTTGTGGAGTCAAATGTTTCTTTTGATTGCTGCTGTTTTTAGGTTGATGGTCTCGTTCACCTCCAACCCAGCGGAATACCAGTGGAAGGGGTTTTTTTACGCTGTTTTGCTCATTGCAACCGCATTAGTTCAGTCCCTCTGTCTCCAGCAGTACTTCCAGGGCTGTTTCGTTTTGGGGATGCGGGTGAGGACAGCACTGATGGCTGCTGTATACAAGAAAGTGAGTACCGTTTTACACTCATTGAACTTATACTTGCTCATAATTATTATTAGACTTCCACTACATTTAATAAGTTCTGTAGAAAAAAAAAAGAACCCTTTCCCTTGACTCCCAAAGGCAAGGTCTTCAGTAACTTGCATCCTGCAGCTCTTTAAATTATAAAAAAAGGTTTTTAGTTTTGAATAGAATGGAGGGGGATTAGAATATAAGATTTGTATTCTTGTTTGTGCCCCTTTAGAGAGATTCACCCTCTCGATATGGCCTGTTTACCCTTTTCAATGAAAGTAAAAGAAAATCTGAAATTTTGGGTTGTCTCCAAAATAATTAATAGAGGGGAAATCTTCCAAAGGGGACACTAGTTCTGGTGACCTGGAGGGCCCAAGAAATATGCAGAGATTTTCCCTCACTTCCTGTTTGGCTATGGGCAGGTGTTATAGCCCTCTCTTACTCTATTCAAAATTAACAAAAACAGAAAGTTGTATCATGCTTACTGTAATTTTCCTTTCCTGACGCCAATCCATGGTAGCATAAATGTGATAAAGCTCCGCCCCTATATCCACCCACAGTACCTGTGTATATCTATAAAAGTCTGACTGAGAGCAACCTCCCCCATTCTTCATATAATCAAGAGCAAGCAAGGGAGGGTTGGTATGCTGCTATTGATTAGCGTCAGGAAAGGAAAATTACGGTAAGTATGATACAATTTTCCATTTTCCTGACGCCAACATGGCAGCATACATGTGATAAATAACTAGCTAAACAGGGAGGGCTAAACTGTATAATCAAACTGCATTACAATGAACATGTAGGCCTAGACTACCATTCTGTTGAAGTCCATTGACATATAAGCCCCTGGATCTTCCCTGTAGCGCCTGAGGCAGGTGCACTATGGTAACTAGCCTGCTGCTTTCGAAAAGTCTTCATAGACACTTTGCATGCACTGCCCCGAATGTAGAGATGGACCTGGCTGAATGAGCCTCTACCAGTTATGAAGGCTCTTGCCTGGCTGCACTATGTTTTCACTCCAAGATGACAAGGTTTGCTGCAGCTTCCTCTTCTGAATTTGCCTGATGGAAACATGAATAGCCTCCCTGAGGATTTAAACTAGGAAGCAGCTTGAAGGTAGGCATCATAGACACCTGGTAAATCCAGCTTGTGTAGGTTAGGTAGGATCTGTGCCAGAATTGATGGAATCATGAATTTGTAAGATCAAAACTGAAGCCACCTGGAGACAAAGGTGCTCGAGGGGCGTAGGCCCCAACTTGTTCAGAAGTAAGAAGATGTAGGACTCTGTAGCTTGAAGCACTTCCAGGTCCAAAACTCTGCCCCCTGAAGTTATCGAGGGACACTGCTTCTTGAGTGATGTCCTACTGAAGACTCCTTTCTATTGGTGCAAACAGAGTCCTGGCAAGGAAATCCAGTGCCAGAATAAAATCTCACAGGGGAAATGTTTTTCCTCCTCAGGGCAAAGTCTCCTGGCAGCTCACACGCTCATATTCCCTAATGAAGCTGAAATGGCTGAAATTTGAGCCCTTACAGAAGTAGGCTGAGCCTCAAATCCAGATCTCGGTGGAAATTATAGCAACTGGGCGACCACCAGGTTTCTAGGATTAAACTCCTGCTCAGCTGCAGAGACTGTGAACCTGTTCCAGACTTCAGAGTAAATGGCATCCTTCCTGAAACCCTGCAGGATTTACCACTGAAAGAGGATGGCCCTAATTCTTCAATCCTTCCCTCTCAATTTCCAATCCATCCTGGGCCAGGTATTGTGGAAACACTGGTAGTTGAAGTGCTTGATCCAGGCTCCAGTTCCATGGCTAGGGTAAAACCCAGACCTGCAGTCTAATCAGGCATGCGTGTTATCACAGTGAGACTCTTGGACAACTGTCCGCCCTCAAACTTCATGACGAAAGGCAGTAGAGGAAAGCCATTCGCTAGGCAACTATTCCTTGGCTGAGTGAGCATCCACTTCCTCCCCCAATGGGTGAGGGTAGCATAAGAGGCACCTTGTCAAAGAATGGTGATGCAAACAGAATCAACTGAGGGAGGCCTCATACTTGAGTGATATGGGCAAGATCTTTTCGATTAAAGACCCATTCATTGGGAACCAAAAACACCTTGCACCACAGCCCCTTCTGGCATCCTGGGCGGCCGCAGCCTCTGAAGATTACATTCGGTCATGGACATGATAGTTCCACTTCCATTGGAACCTGCCGTTGAGTTTCCTTTATTTCTAAACGCATGACACTGCCGCTGTGTTAACATCATGCAGAATAACCAAGCCAATGCGAGGTGACAGCGGACTTAACTGCAGGTGGCGATCCACCCTGTAGCACAGGCATCAAAGGTGACAATAGACTGAGATAATGAACCTACCATACAGGATCGAGTGATCCCCTGTCACACCCATAACCAAAGACTCCTGCACATCTGAGGAGAAAAATTTTGAAGCAGCTCAAGTGCCGACTCCTGTGTTGCAAAAAGGAAATTCTTTGGAACGTGCAGAGAATGCAGTGTGCCCAGGGTAGCATAGTGAAGCAAGACATCATCGTTTCCAGGAGACCCCTGAATTGGGAAGCTTGACAAAACTGACAGAGATACCATGTTCTGAAGAAACTTTCTTCTGCTCCTTGGCCTATTCTGAGAAAGAGCAGAAAAGTACTCACTCGAGCATTGAACTGGGCTTCCGTATTGATGACTAGATGGGTCTGTTCCCACTGTTTTGGCACATCCAATCCAGCCAAAACTTCTCAGGCTGGCCAGATAAATACTCTTTTGAACTAGTAGGTGATCAGGGCCCTGGGCCAACAGTGGAATACCATCCAAGTAATGATGGGGCTACACACAGATTAGGACCTTCATAAAGGTCACCTGTAAGGTGGAGAGCCATGAAAGAAGGTATGCAAACTGGAATTGTCAATCCCCCACTGAGACTCAGTTTCTTTAAATGCAACACCAGTTGAAACTTCAATCTTCTTCATAGAGACACCGAAGAGAATAAAAAGTCTGTGAGGGAGGACTTAGAATCAATGCCCTTTACAGTCATATTATTGATGTACTGAAAGAGGACATCCACCTATTGAGCAGAAAATGTTACTCTGGCCTGGATGAAGAATAATTCTATAGGGCAATGTCTGACCCATCAAAAGTAACCAAGCTTTACCATAGTAGGTACCCATGGATCCCAAAAATTGGCTTTACCATCTGTGCACCGAATCAGCCACACTAGCCTGGGGGGGCTGGGGGACGTCCTCTCAACAAAACTCCTGTAGGGGTTGAAAGGTTGAAAGGAGCGAATTGGACCATGGCTGTTCTTTCTTCAGAAAGGTGCCTTTGCACACTCTTCCACCGGCTCTTGAAGTTTTTCATTCTGGAGAAATAGTCTTGAAATGTAAAGTGGGACAAACTAGCCGAGAGAACTCACCTGAGCCTTGACCTCCTATGAAGAGGAAGGCCCGACTAAACATTGACAGCTCTTGAAATAGTGCTTAGCATAGGGATGCTGATTGGTATACAGAGCTGCCTGTCAAACATGAGCATTAGGGCTTGTTTGCATGTGCAGATAACATAACCGCTCCTCTGAAAAGTGATCCCACGTAGTGACTTTACATAGGACATTTAACAGTTACTTTAGTATTGTCCATATCTTTGCAGTGCTGTAATGTGTGTTACTGCAATGCATGTTAAGTGCCTTAGCATGTGGCAGCGCCATCATCTTCAACAGAGAAGTGGCGTTTTCCTCCTTGGTAGGGTATCATTTTGCAGCTGCTTACTAAAGAAAAATTTCATACCACTATTGCCACTCCTCTTGAAACAACCTCTTCATCCTTCCATTCATCTAGGAGAATGGAAGACTGTGCCTTGAAAACGTGAAGTATGTTCTGACTTCGAAAGGCAGTCATCTGGGTCACCCGTTCTGGGCCTGCTACCCTAATGAATGACTGGACCCAAGAAACACTTGAACCCTGCTTTGCCTTTTCAAGGAGAATGATTGAGCTTCTTCTACCTCTGGTGAAGCCAGGTGCAAGGCAAAAGTGAATGGCTTGGATAAAGGTGCCTCCAGAGCCAGGAATAAAGATGGCTATGATGGGTTTGGGGCCTCCTTGGTAAGGAGGGCTAACTGTGCAGGGCTGCGTCCTTGACATTGTGCCTGGAGTCTGCTGGCATAAGTGGTTGGAGAACTCAGAGGGTCATTAAAGTGTTACTAAACCCACAACAGTAAAATCAGTCTGTATATGCAGTAAAGCATGCTTGTTGTACTCACTGTGGAACCTAAGGGGTTAATCCTCTGCATTGTGTAAAAAGGTTGTTTGATCCTTTCTCCCCCTCCTCTTGTTGAAATGACCATCAGATACAGACTGAACCTGTGGTCACATGCACATGCTCAGTTTGGTGTGTATTGCTAGAGAGGTTTTTCTCTTTTTTTTCCTAGGGAGGGTACATACATTGACTGTTTTGAATCCTTATGCTGCTAGGGAGGGTACATACATTGACTGTTTTGAATCCTTATGCTGCTAGCATTAGTAAATAGATAAGAAAGTATATCATATTTACTTGTTTTAAAATGTTTACATTTCTTTAGTTATTTCCTAGTTTCCAGGCCTAGGCAAATGATGTCATACATTACAGGAGTCTTCAGGAGGGGATGAGGGGTTTTCTCAGCTAAGCACACCCTCCTACCTGTACGCATGAGCTAAGGGCTGATGCATTCCATAAAGTAAATGCTGCATGGATCATCTGCCCTTACTCAAAATGGCCCCGGACAGAAATTCTATGGGGGTGTTTTCTAAGTGATTTCTCAGCAAAATAAAGCATGGAGACATGGATGGATGGAGGAGTTTGCTTTGAATATTAAAAATGAATTAAATAGCGCTTTTGGTTTGTGGTGTTTAGATATAGTGTAGTTCCACTCTAAGTGGAACTCCTGCCTAGCACTATGTTGAAAAATGTTCCCTCTCCCCTCCTGCTACCTATGCTGCCTAACCTGTGTAAAAAAAAAAGAAAAAGAAAAAACAGATGTGTATACTTACCTATTTTTAGTCCGCTCTGGTCCGGTCATATGATTCGCAGCTCTGTCTCCCTGTGTTAGTGAGCAGTGGTTGCAGGGAAGAGGAGCGCCAACAATGGCTGGAACACTGAAGCCTATGATTGATGTCATGGCTCCCGGAATTTCCAGCCATTGTCAAGCGATCCCTGCTCTCCCCTGCAGCTGCCACTGGGGATCAAATGATGGGACTGTAGAGATCTAAAAATAGGTAAGTATACACATCTTTTTTACACAGGTTAGGCAGCATAGGTAGCAAGAAGGGAGGGAGGGGACATTTTTAAATATGGTTAGTGTTAGGCAGGAGTTCCACAGTAGAAGTGCCTGTGCATGCATCGGAGCACAATGGATAAATGGGCACAGTGCTACAACCATCTATGACTTTGCTGGAGGATATCCTGGTGATCATTGTCATTGGGACACAGAGTGATGGGAAAATCCAAAGTTCTCAGTTGTCACAGAACATGATGTGAGGTGATATCTTCAATTGTTCTAGTGACAACTGTCCTAGAGGGAACTTGGAGAGATTTCCTTTTACTTCTTGTTTCTAAAGAGCAGAAATGAAAAGGAAATCATCAAAATTGGACACAAATGGAATAAAAAATAAAAATAGAGAAATAGCACTTTTTCTTTCCAAAATTAAGGAATTCAGCAACACAGCTTATCTTGATTAGAACCTGTTAAGAGATTCTAAAAGAATGTGATTTCGCAAGAGCAAAAATTCATAAGCAATTTTGGGCCTGAGTCCCACTTTTTGTAACTATTTGTTTCTGATTGCTACCTTTGCAGGCTTTGACAGTTTCTAATGCTATCCGGAAGGAGTCGACTGTTGGGGAAACAGTGAACCTGATGTCTGCGGATGCTCAGAAGTTCATGGACCTGACAAACTTCATCCACCTCATCTGGTCATCACCAATGCAGATCGCTATATCTGTTCTCTTTTTGTGGCAAGAGCTCAAAATCGCAGTTTTGGCTGGCCTAGGGGTGATGATCCTGCTGATTCCCATCAATGCTGTGCTGGCCACCAAATCCAAGTCATTTCAGGTAGGACATAATGCACTACTTTAAGTTTGCCACCAATTTTATTGGCAGCATAAACACTTGAATCCTGATACTCTGCACATTTAACAGGCTATCAAGCATTTTAAGCGGGCATAGGGTAATGTGTGAGTTGTAATTTTTTTTTTTAATAACACTTTGTGTTTTACAGACACAAAATATGAAGAACAAAGATACCCGTATGAAAATAATGAATGAAATTCTCAATGGCATCAAGGTAAGGGTTAAACAAAATGCATTATTGCCATATTGTCAGAGCTATTAAGGCCACCAATCTGCTGACAATGTTAATACTGGAAGAAATAGGTATTTTTACCTGTATAGTTTTGTTATGTTTGTACTATCAATAGACTTATCCACTGGCCAGCTGTGAAGCATGGACATTTTGGTTGTCACAGTGGAGGAACTGTAGACTCACAACTCAGTTTGCCCATTGGAGTGTCCTCCATGCTTGTTCAGGGTCTTGGTTTTTGATACATTCCTAGCAGAGTATGTGCTGAACATTGGACACTATTTTTTGTTTTAAACCTTTGTGTAGAGTAGCTTGAAATATATGATAGACCTCTTCTGTGTTTTATTTCGTTACTGGATAACTATAGATTTTAGACTGAAGGTTCCATCCACAGATCACTGTGGCTCAGATTCCAAAAGTATCCAACCTGTCATTCTGTGAATCAACTATGAGTGTCCAAAGTAGGAGAATGGAGTGTGTAAGGGGCACAGATATAACTGAAATCCCCCATCCGTCCTGATCTTCCACTGATGGATTTGCAAGGACATTGTGTACATTACTGAACAGCGTCTGAGACAGCTTTTCTCAAACGTTTTACTGCACAAGAACCCTTAAAATAATTTTCAGGTCTTGGAGAACTCTTACTGAAACCAGTTCATTGGGGGTCAATAGGGAAATGTTCGTAACATTGGTGGTCAGTGGGAATATTGCAGCCCTTACAGTGGTGATCAGAATGCCACCCTTACTGACAGCTAAAAAGATAACTGGGTAATGCCACTAGTTTTGCCAAGCATTGGTCCTGGAACTATGTACACATCATTAGATGGATGGTCAATTTGCCACAGCTCAAGAAACCCTTAGAAACCCCTGGAGTAACCCTAGATGAGAATGTTTGCTCTAATGGCTATTTGAATTCCCTACTAAATGCCACCATTCCCTGAAGAGGTTGCCATATCCACCTATAGTATATTACATGGCTTGTTTCAATAATGATGACATAATAGAGTCTTTAAAAATTGTTCTGGGTCATAGTTATTTTAAAAGACAAGTATTCTCCATAAATGTGCATGTCTCTGATTGACCTTGTATGTCTTAACAGTAGTATCCTGTGATGTTTCCCAAATGATCACCATCACAGATCTTTACTAAGTTACTATTGTATTACCCATTTATTCCAGTTGCTTCACAACTTTTATCTGTGCACATTCTCACTACATGGGCTTAACTAAGAACTCTGCCACAAAGTCACACTCATTCCTTTCTGATTAAGGGTTCCTCATTCATGTCTTTTTTATACCTAACCCAATATACATCTCTCTCTGCGCAAGCCAATGTCCAATAAATAATTGTCCTTCTCAAGATGATCAAGCAGACCATATCAGAAGATACACTATGTTGCCAAAAGTATTGGTATGCCTGTCTTTACACACACATAAACTTTAACAGTCTTAGTCATCCATGTCTTTATGGACCTTGCTTTGTGCACTGGTGCGCAATCATGTTGGAACAGGAATGGGCCATCCCCAAACTGTTCCCACAAAGTTGGGATAATGAAATTGTCCAAAATGTCTCGGTATACAGATGCCTTAAGAGTTCCCTTCACTGGAACTAGGGGGCCAAGCCCAAACCCTGAAAAGCAACCCCACACCATAATCTCCCCTCCACCAAACTTTACACTTGGCACAATGAAGTCAGGAAACTGCCAAACCCAGACACTTGGAATATTTAGTAGCAAGGAAATGTCACGGATGGACTTATTGCACAGGTGGCAATCTATCATGGTACCACGCTTGAATTCACTGAGCTCCTGACAGCGACCCATTATTTCACAATTGTTTGTAGAAGCAGTCTGCATGCCTAGAGGCTTGCTTTCTATACACATGTGGCCATGGAAGTGAGTGGAACATCTGAATCTAATGATTTGGAGGGGTGTCCCAAAACCTTTGGCAATATAGTGTATATCAGATGCACTGCCCCCCCAAAAAATCCTCCCTCTAGTGTCTTTCACTAGTAGTTCCCTCTCTAGAGTTTTATTATTATATAGGATTTATATAGCACCAGCAGTTTTCGCAGCAATTTCCAGTATAAAGGGGACAATACAATTACAATACAATTCGATACAGAAGGAATAGGAGGGCCCTGCTCATGGAGCTTACAATCTAAAGTAGTAGTTAGTAGTTCTCCAGCTGCTTAGCTCCCCATTCTAAGCAATGACTCAGCAGCTCAGATTTAGCTGCTGCTCCCCCCCCAACCCCAGCAGTGTCTCTGCAGCTCAGCTCCCCCTGTTCCCCCTGCCCAGCAATGATTCATTAGCTGAACCCAGCTCCTCCTCTTTCCAATGACTCTTTAGCTCAGATGTCCTTCCTTCCTCCCCAAGGAATGACTCAATAGCTCAGCTCCCTCTCCCAACTGTGACTCAACAGTTTAGTTCTTCCTACCTGCAGTGACTCAGCAGCTCAGCTCCCTCTCCCACATATAGTTATGTCTGTGGCGCTGACACATACAAAAACATTTCAGCTATGGAACATTTCCCAAGATATGTTGTGTTATATCATGTGTCTTCTGTTGTAGATCTTGAAGTTATACGCCTGGGAACCATCATTTGAGAAGCAGGTGGAGGTTATCCGTAACAAGGAGCTGAACAACATGTTGCACTTCGCCTACCTCTTCTCTGTGTCGCTTTTTGTCTTTACATGCGCTCCTTTCCTGGTAAGACGAGTGAATGTTATATGCTGCTAAAGTACCCAGCACAAGTATGAACTGTTACCTGGCTCACTGTGCTGTATTCACAATCATGGCACACATGGGTCAGTGCCTAGTGTACCAGAATTAAAGGGAGCGGTATCAAGCCTCAACACTTACAAACTGCATTTTCAAACTGTGATACGTTTTTCCTTGCTTTCATCCCCTCATGTGTCCACCTCTGGTCATTTGTAGATAAATTCATCCGGAGAACTGTAGGAGGAAGAAGGTGCAGGAAATGTTTAGAGGAGTCAAAGTGCTCTTCATACTTCATAAAACATGAACCCATCTCCCCTTTCTCCTGTTTGGTGCTCTGTACATTTGAAAAGATTATTTCAGAACATGAAGCAGACAGCATACTTCCTCCAGGACTGCATTCGAGTATTTGTTTTATACTCAATAGTCACATGACACAAGGGGTGGAGCTTTAGAAAAAAGAGTGTCATCAGGTGTTCCATGGTCAACACAGGACCCATGACTCTACCGAATTGGAAGGACCTGTAAGACAATCTGTGTGCACACCATGATTGCTTTGTATTATGTCCACATGCTTGGGGCAACAAGGACCATGTGAGGCACCATTTTACCTGCTAGTCCTTTTCTTTTGAGTAGCCCCTCATCCTGCTCAGCATGCCATACACGAGAAGGTCTGATCCAGAGAAATATGTAAATGTATCTACATATATATTGCTTCTTGCTGGTCTTGATAGTTGATTGTTGGATTTTGTTTTCTTCGGAAGGCTTTTTTCCTTTATGTTACTCTAGTGCTCCAGCCAGTGACACATTTGCTGTCCAATGGTAGCAACGCTCATTGAGTGTACTGTATCTATGGAGATGCAGTGTTGCTAAAAAGAAGCCTGTTAATACTACAGAACACCTTCCCCTCTCTTAATCTCTATAACATAGGGGGAAGTGTTGTGTAATAAAGAGCTAGAGAGAGATGGGAACAGTACGACTGATAACAGTCAGCACAGGCAGAAAGCACAGAAAGGTATCATCAGACAATAATTCTAGCAGGATCAACAGGGAGTTTTTACAGATATAGTTAACAGACCAAAAGGAAGCAAATAAGGGTGCATTTACTCTGGCAGTTTTAAGGTGTAGTGACACTTGGGCCAGTTTAAAGTGGTTGTATACCCTTACATATACCCAGTGAAATGACTGGCCTCAGGTGATACACAGAGATGAAACAAATCCTCCTACATAAGTTGTACCTGTTTATCTGCAGTATTCTCTTCTCTACATCCATTCAAAGTCCAGAGTTTATAAAGCTTGTCTGAGCTGTCAGAAAACAGGGGGCAAATAGCTGAAATTAAACTCTGCAGAGCTCAGTGAGAGCTTATTGGAGGGAAGGGACACACCACCTTCACACAGTTCACAGGAACAGAGCTGAGGCTGTCAGTCACAGGCTGAGTGCTGGAGCTCCCTCCCCTGTCGCTTTTTTTTCTTTGTGTCTGGAAAACTTGTCAGAAGTGACTCATGCAGATAGTAGAGGAACAAAGCAGCAGACATAAATTATACTTAGTGCTCTGGATTGAGACAAGTACAAACTATAGAGGGATATGCTTTGTTCATATTTCATGTCTGAGGTTTACAACCACTTTAACTGAACCTTGCTCGAGTTTGATTCTCGCTCACTATCTACATCCCCGCTGGTTTGCACTTACACTAGTTTGTAAGGAAGTGTTCCTGGAAGCACCACACTCCACTGCTAATCAGACCAGCGATCCCTCTTCTACTACACAGTTCTCAGTGGAAAGAACTATGCTCCCCCAGACCGTACCAGGTCACAAGTGAACTACTCCGAAGATCTCCTGTTCCAAGTAGTTCCAAGTGCCGTACGCTTAACTGGTCCTGGACACGGTTCAAAGTACTCTTCCTACACAAACCAACCGGCCCAAGGGAGTGAACCCCACCTGGGACCTGTTAATAGTGCTAGTGTGAGTTCACCCTTAGAGAAGTTGATTATTAAGGTTTACATACACTTTTGCAGTTTGATTATCCTAAGGATGCAGATTGTTCTATTTGTGTTTTCAAACTTTAAACATCCATATACATTTAAAGGAAATAGATTATGGGAGAAATATCTAGGCTGTCATAGCTGACCTCTCTTTGTATATGATTCTGAGTCAAAAATCTGGATCAAGCATGAAGTCAGGAGTTCTGGTCTCTATTGGTTTCTTCTTTTGAGTGTAACAATTGAAATAAATTAATACTTCCTACAAAGTATGAAAGAGAACCTTATACACAAAACCACAATTTAGTCAATGTGCACCATGTATTTTCATCCATCAAGGGAAACTTCACCTATACATACTCTGCCATGGAAACATGATCTCACCTATGAGATGCATGTACACCTGAAATTCACAATTTTTATTCAGTCTGAATCATTTATCCAGGTCTTGTCATATCCAGTAATAGTTGGTCTCATTCATTTGGATTTGTTCTGTAATGTTGACGTTTCGTAGCCTAGTGTTGCAACCTCATTCCTTTAAAACTGAACACATATTAATTACACAGGTTCTGAGGCTAATTTAATGTGCATAAGGCACTAAGTGAGTTTAATTACCACCATAATCGGCCACAGAACCTGTGTCATTAATATGTGTTCGGTTTTAAAGGGATGAAGTGGCAACCCATTGTAGCCTCTCAAGCCACTTCAATGATTGTCATGAAGATACCCCAACATTTATATCCACGCCTTAATTTGGAAGTAAAGTCCACTTTGTAATTTGCACCTACAGTTAAACCTATAATAAGGCTTACCTGTAGGTGAAGTGAATATCTCCTGAACTTACACTGTTTAGGAGATATTCACATAGCATGCAACCGGTGTTATCACTGGCACATGCACTCAGAAGGGACCTTCACAGTTCAGTGCCGCAGCCAGGGGCTCCCACAGGCATGCACGGAAGTGATGTCATTGCGGCTCTGACCATTCATACTGCTGGAGCATGTGAACCAGAAGGGAAGACCAGGTGAAGATGGAGACGCCAGGGAGCCGTGACAGCACAGTGCTGGAGGGCTCCGTGGACAGGTAAGTCTGTCATAATGTACTAGCATGTGGTGCAAGGGGCTCATTATTTTTTTTTTTTTTTTTCTTCCAGTGCTTTACTACCTCTTTAATCCAATCATGGTGGAATATGTAAATGTTCATTGTCCAAGAACAGCATGGGAGGTGTGAAGTTTGGAACCCCACTGTTCTAGTTACATCCACACACTCCATGGTGATTGGATTAAGGTGTCTTAAAGAACAAGTTCATCTTTGGAAACATGTTACATGTTTCACCTGTATTTATGGTGGAACATGTAACATGTTCCCAATGCTGCCCACCCCCCCCCCCCCCCCCTCCTTGTGACAGAAGTACGGGGAGAAGTTCCCCTTACTAGCTGTCAGATTTAAAAACAGTGTGGCCGTGTGTTCTGTGAATGAATGAACTACAAGTCCCAGCAGCCTTAGTGGCTGTCTGCTTTGTAGTTCTCAATGAACTACCACCGTGCTGTGGAGCGCCATGGTAGTTAATTGATTCTACCTGTCTGTATATTTGCTTGCCTGTATGTCCCGTACTGGTAAGCAGATATACTGACAGGTCTGCAGGAGACCTGAAAGGCACCAGTGATCAGCAATGCTTTACAGGCTCCTGCATTAAAAAATAATAAATGCACATTTTTTTTTTGCCTGCAGATAAATGTGCATTTACTCTTTTTGGGCAAAGGGTGAACTTATCCTTTAAGGCATGGATATAAATGTTGGGGTATCTTCCTGACAGTCATTCAAAGTGAAGAAGTGGCTTGGAGAAGCTGTGAAACGCCTTCAACATTACAAAACAGGTCCAGTTGAATGATAGTATTACTAACTGTGAATATTGTTAATTAGAAGCTGGTGTCCTCTTCTCCAAGGTGTCCGTTGCCAGTTTTGCTGTCTTTGTGGTGCAGGATCCGAAAAATGTCCTAACTGCAGAAAGGGCTTTCACCTCCATCTCACTCTTCAATGTTCTGCGCTTCCCTCTCGCCATGTTGCCCATGCTCATCTCCAATATGGTGCAGGTAAGACAAGTATACCCTTTTCAGAGAAAGAGGGTCAATAAAGGAAAGATACCAATCAGATTACACTGAGAATTTTGACAGAGTAGGTTAGAAAATGTTGGCTGAAAACTACAGACTAATACAATTTTTACCCTGAGCATACACTTTGTCTCTTGTTCTAGCTTTGTATACCTTACATATCTTTTATAGATCACGCCACAGGGACTGTATTGTGTAGCATTTTATAAACAGCAGTGGACCATTCACTGCTATTTATGATGTTTTTTATATAAGTAACAGTTTTTATTTTTTTTTTAGTCATTAAAAACATGAACAAGAAAACAGTACTGCAGAACGATAAATACACAAGCTCCAGAGCAGTCAATATCAATAGGATTTCAATGCAAGGTTGTCTAGGAGAATACAGTGTCAAAGTATGTACACAGATACATAGAATCTTCCCCTAGCGAGGGAAACAATAGATATGCTAAGCGAATCCCATTGTCAGACCTGCACTGAATATAAAAAATTGTAGAAGTAACACTAAACCTAAGTAGTGAATAGAAGCAAGAAAAAAAAATGAAGAGAGGCAGAGAGAAAAAAAAATAGATGATGGTCTCGCCATCTTCAAAATCACCCAGCCTGAGGTGGCATAAGTACAGATTTTTGCAGACATGGAGTTTTGGTTTTTATTTTTCCAAGGGTGGGTCCTCCTTGAGGTGCTATAGTACCTAAACCATATTATAGTGCTCAAGAGAGATAAAGCTTAGATTTTAATGTAAATGTAACAGTTATCTGGTAATAAATGTTGGGTTGTAGAAAAGTCTGTAGGGAGAAGGGTCTGGGGAGGGTTTTGGGGCACCTGTGGGAAGGGTCTGAGGAGGGTTCTGGAGCACATGTGGGAGAAGGGTCTGGAGAGGGTTTTGACGCACCTGTGGGAAGGGTCTGTGGAGGGTCCTGGAGCACCTGTGGGAAGGGCCTGGGGAGGGTTCTGGAGCACCTGTGGGAAGGGTCAGGGGTAGGGGGGGTTCTGGAGCACCTGTGAGAAGGGTCGAGGGGTGGGGGGGTGTTCTGAAGCACTTGTGGGATGGGTCTGGGGAGAGTTCTGGAGCACTTGTGGGAAAGGTCTGGGGAGGATCCTGGAGCAACTGTGGGAGAAGGGTCTGTGAAGGGTTCTGGAGCACCTGTGAGAAGGGCTTGAGGAGATTTCTGGAGCACCTGTGGCCAGAGGGAGAGGGGTGTGATGGTTCTAGGGCATGTGTCAGAAGGTGTCTGGAGCTCCTGGAGAAAATCTACATAAGAACATGGGAAATACTGGTTGAAGATAGTATTCCTGATGCAAACTGTTTCTGGGATCCAAAGGCATTTTTGCTATTTATAAGTTGCTTTATAAACAAAAAGGTATTATATAGGAAATCACTCTTTGTGTAGTGACACTGGTATACTTGCAGACTAATGTTTCCTGTGCCCGGTTGGAGAAGTACCTAGGAGGAGATGACTTGGATAACTCGGCTATTCATAATGACCCCAATCTTGGTAAGTTTTTTGATTTTTTTGATACAACAGTGCTGGTCAGAATGGTTAATCTTTCTTTTACTGTAGTGATTTTTCATCCACAGACGCAGCTATCCGATTCACAGATGCCACCTTTACCTGGGAGCCGGACACTACCCCAGCAGTGAACAAGTAAGACGGCATTCATCATGTTATATGCACGTGAGCAGCATAATGGTTTAGTGGTTTAAGCTGACCATACATTATACAATTTTATTATTCAATTTTCTTTAGATCTACTTTCAATTATGTAGTGCAAGGACCTACCTGACTGCATACAAATTCAAGATGTTTAGATTTTTTTTTTTCAAAAGTGTTTTTATTGGTTTTTAGAAAATTATTCTACAAAACAGAGCCTTTGGGCATTCCCTGGCTCAAATGAGAATATAACATAAAAGAACAATCCCAACTGCAGTCACAACTCCAGTACCCCTCGATCAACGAGGGTAGCAGCATCCACATGACTAAGGTAGGCAATCAGGAGGTAAACGTTAGGCACTATCATATTAATTGGGTACATATAAAATTTCAAAGATATAAGCAAGAAAATTAGGAGTATAACAGAAGAAATAAAGTGTAGTATGGGCAAAGTATAGTCCCAGGGAGATGCTAAAAGGTGAAGAGGGGGTACACAGGGGGGACCTCCAGGTCAACCCCCACATACTCCCTCCCCCTCAATGAACATAGGATTCACTCACCATTCACTTTAGTCAAGCACAGTATCACCTCTAGCATTGGTAGTAGAGGGAGATTCAATCCAAATATCCCAGACCTTATGGAACTTTGTGGGGCAACCTCGGGAGACATACGGCAATTTATACAATGGGACCACAACATTGACTAGTTTGTTCCAGCTTTCTAAGATAGGGGATCCATCTGATTTCCACACCAGAACAATGGATTTTCTAGCCTAGAACAGTAGTAGACCCAAAAACATTCTAGAGGCCCTAGAAAGGGCTAGATGGTTGACCAAGCCCAGAAGACAGACAACCACCATTTGAGAGACAGAAATTGTGGTTACTGAGCAAATAAACTGTAAAAAAGTACCAAAAAACATGAAAAAAGTCTGCATGCGTGTCTCCGCACTGCCAACAATTGGGTTCTACTCTAGGGTAAATATGGTGTAGCCTCTGTGGTGTAAGGTAGGCCATGTGAAGAATTTTGAATTGGATTAGCCTATCCTGTCCTAATGAGAAAAAGGATAATCCCAGGCATCCTCCCAATCCTCTCTGCCCAGATCTGGCACTTCCACCTGCCACTTGGATTGTAAAAGCTCAAGACCATCATTCACTGATGGCTGTAAAGCCTTGTAAATTGTGGATAAATGCTTTGCCAGATCATCATCACGTAGTAAAGATTCTAAATCATTTTGAAGCAGATGAAGCATAGAGTGTCGAAAGTGGTTAGATTTGACCCATATTACATGGTTTTGGTAAATCTAAAGGAACATTGTACAAGAAAATTGTATAATGTATGGCCAACCTTAGTTGAAGCACTGGGGTCACGAAGCTTTATTGTCACCACTTCCATTACATGAATGGAGTTTGTATTTTTTCCCTTGATGGTGGCATTTCTGGTATGTAAAAATATATTCCTATGATTACAGGATGATACATTTGCTAGCATGCTCTGCTATCCATTAATATAATCAGTTCTGATTGACTGTATTGTGCTCTCTACAGTGTTAACCTGGATATTAAAGAAGGTCATCTAGTTGCTGTAGTCGGCAGTGTTGGCTCAGGAAAGTCATCCTTGATTTCTGCAATGCTCGGGGAAATGGACCATGTCAAAGGAAACATCGGTATCAAGGTAGCAATTACACACCTTATACAGAATTCTATTTAAAAATTTGCTTTGGTCACAAATTGTGCAACAGGTTTTCTTTAAGACATCACTTAAAATACACCTGCCACAAGAGAATTGTGCAGGCCACCACTGGTAACTTTCTATTGACTTCCTTTTGTGAAAGTTAGTTGTGATACTGATGCTTTTTGAATCAGTGACCTGGAATAAGCCTAGAGATAAGGTATTCTGACGTTTTTCTGACACTCACTTATAATATTTTTTTTTTAGAGTGACCTAAAAAACCAACTCCAGCTTTAACAAACAGAAAATCTGTTCCCCAAAACCTGTGAAAATAAAAACTCCAGATTTTATTGCAATATTCCCCTTTGACCCTCCTAGACACTCCTCTCTGTCACGCATTCCTTGGCAGATGATCCTAAATACAGGGTGTCAGCTGGTGTCAAAAGGGAGCAGTGATATCATTCCTTCTGTCATGTGGCACTGTATCTCAGGGGAATCTGATATTCTTGGAGGCACTGGGAATTTAGCAGTGGCTGCAACAAGCAAAAGAGCAGCGCAGGATTGCTCCAGAGGTATCAGTAGGTCAATGGTAGCTTTACAAAGGCACAGTCACTTTCCCCTGTATAGACAAAATTAGAGTTCCATTAAAGCAACCTTTCTCAACATTTTTACTCCAGAGGAACCCTTTCAATAATTTTCAGATGTTGGGGAACCGCTGTTAAAACCAATTCAATTGGAACAGTGAAAAGAAATGCCCCTTTTATTGTGGTGGTCAGAATGCTCCCTTTACAAAAAACAAAAAGATAATTGGTGTCAGGCCATGGACTATGCCAACTGGAGTTGGCCCTGGACTTATATAGGCCCCATTAATGGAAGTTCTACAGGCCAAAGATCTAGGAAACCCTAACAACCTCTGGAGGAAACCTTTATTTCTCAAGATTTTTTTATTGAAATGTTTTCAGTTGTTATACAAGGTGACAACAAACAATAAGCAGAGTGCAACACAATCAATCCGTGCCTCTCATTCCTCTATAAGGTACAATGATGATGGAGAAAAGGATGACAATATATAGCAGTCATACGCTATGTAATAATAGGTATAGGAGACACTTATTGAGCAAAAGCATCATTACAATACAATGCCAGATAAAAGGAAAAATTAAAAGTGACTAAATTAATATCTTGAATCTAAAGATGTTAGAGTAAAGGACTAGACACACATTTATGCCACAATTTGTCAAAAAGGTGGGGCTTCTTCCTTAATTCAAAGGTGAGTTTATACAAAGGCAAACTATCATTTATCAATTTAAGCCAAGTGCTCAGAGTAGGAGAGGTAGGTCCCTTCCAGGAGAGAAGGATGGTTTTCTTAGCAAAAAAATACAGTATACGTAATAAACGCTTGAATCGTGTAGGAGCTGATAGGTCACCAAATATAACTAACAGGCAGTTCTTAGACATCAACTTCCGTCCAGAATGTATGGACTATAGGATAGGACAGGACCAGAAACCATGTATAAAATCAGCTGATTCCCCACAGCCTCTAAAACGGGTAGATCAGGGTGAAGGCCCATCTTACACAACCTAGAGGGGGTGAGGTGACTATGATGGAATATCTTTATTAGTATAATTTTGTCTCTAGAGGAGATCTAGCAACTCTTATAGGTTTCAACAAATTTAGTCCAGTCCTCATCAGTAAATTGAATATCCAATGCAGACCACCGTTTTTGTACGGCAGTGAATCCAGGATTAGAATCAGCCATTATGGTAGAGTAATGTTCAGAGATCAGTTTTGCAGCATCTGGCCTCCTCCTTCAATGGTGCTATAGTCAAAGGGGGCAAATTAGAGCCAAATTGTGCGCTAAGAGAATGACAAATCTGCATATAAATGAATACAAACTAAGAAGGAAGGCGAAACTCGTCCCTCAACTAGACAAAGCGCTTAAGGCCCCATGCAGAAGGCCAATCTGGGGGCCCACTGATTCATAGGAATCCTGTGCAGATAGAGTCAATTTGCTTAAAATGTGACTTCGGTATTTTACAGGGAAAGTTGGCCATCACATACTGAAGTTTCGGAAGAAAAATAATTTTCAATAAATTAACTCTACCCATAAGATGTAATGGTAGATCCATCCATTGTTTAGTCTGCTGCTGCAGTTGAGTAATAATGGAACATATGTTATTCACTATATGAGTTTAGAGGAGGAACCCTGTTTGAAAATGGCTGCTAACATGGCAGACACAGCCAAGCATTTCACATTTTCAGAAGGGGCCCAACAGTGTTTGGGTTCCACATACTTAAAGGCACAGGTCCGTGATGCTAGCAAGGCACTGCCTTGCTCTGATAAGGAATGTGAACATGTCTTTTAGGGCTCCCTTGCTTATGTGCCTCAACAAGCCTGGATCCAGAATGCCACCCTGAAGGACAACATCCTGTTCGGGGCACCTCTGGACGAGAAGCGATATCAAAAGGTGCTGGAGGCCTGTGCTTTACTGCCCGATCTGGAGATTTTACCCGGAAGGGACTTATCTGAAATAGGAGAAAAGGTATATACTAATGAATTCATTTTTTTATTATCTTAAAAGGAATCACTAAATTGCTTATATCAGTACATACTGTAGTTTCAGATTTCATAAGGTTTATTGATGTCATTTTTACAGGTTTGTTGTGTCCTTTATAGGATTCTATTGATTGTACAGATTTGACGACTCTCTATTTAATGGCTCTCTGTTTCACGAAGTGCAATCTGCATCCTTTACTGAACTATGGCTATGGGAAAAAAATTTACGAGAAAACTTGAATAATTTCAGTAGAAAGCCCTGTCTATAGACTTGCCATGATATCAGAAAAGCAGTAAAAATCACTGTGTTGCACTGCTCAGGAAGAAGCACAGCATGCTTATATTTTGATTTTGCCTTGCCTTTGTACAGTAACAGCCCCATCATACCATGTTGCTTTAACATAATACAAAAGTACCAGTTTGAAAAGTTCTGTATATGTTGTAATGCAACTGGAGATGTAAGGGGATATCAAATAGATTAAGGCGCTATTGTATTTTTATCAGCAGCCTTCAGGCAATGCCTTGCTGTCTTGTTTGTCGAAATCTCCTGTAAACCTAAAAATACATTTACAAATGTGCAAGATTTTCAGCAATGGCGACAACAGACTCTGTATGAACGTCTGCCTCCCACCAACAAACCTTGGAGGTGGGCTCAGTTACAGTTAGTGATAGCATGAAAACTGTAGCTTGCACAAAGTTGAACTTTAGTCATTTCTGGACGAGCTTCAAGATTGTACATAAATAGGAAGAATTTTAATTTTAGGTAGAAAGGGCTAATTAGAAAAAATAGATTGTTGGTTCAGTTTGGCTGTCTTGGATGTTTCAAGTCATATGCACCACATTTGGCTGATTTTAGTGTTTTAACAGTTTTATAACATACACAAAATCATAAAACATTAAAAAGGGGAACTCTGTCTGAAGAGCCTAAAATCAAAAGCAGACTTAATATCAGCCATTATGTAGTTTGTTTTGGAGTTAATGAAAGCACATTGTGATCCCGTTTGGCACAGGGTATAAATCTGAGTGGAGGGCAGAAGCAACGGGTGAGCTTGGCTCGGGCAGTCTACCAGGACACAGACATCTACATTCTGGATGATCCGCTCTCAGCTGTTGACGCCCATGTCGGGAAGCACATATTCGAGAAGGTGGTTGGTCCCAATGGATTGCTAAAAAACAAGGTGATTATAGATATGCTGAGAGAAATGACTGTACTACCAGCATAGTGAATTACTAGTAGCCAAGGCCATTGATAGAAGAGTAAAGGTTCCATTCTTTGTTTCTGCAGGTTTTCCAGCTGCAGCAGAATGGCAGTTAACCTGTTTATACTTACATCTAAATGTAGATAGGTTATAACAGCAATGGGCAAACTACGGCCTGCGGGCCGTATACGGCCCGGCGGACCTTTTAATCCGGCCCGCGGAGCGTGATACTGTCAGGATGGCTGTCAGGATGTGTGTAGGCGGGGCAGCGTGACGAACGTGAGGGGAGCTAGGCTCATCTCACAGTCCGCCCTGAAGACCGGAACGGCGCGGGAACACGGTGAGAGGAACGCACGGAGCAAAGGTAAGTAAATTGACACAGGGGGGACTTGGCTTACTACTTGGGGGGGAATAGTACTATGGGGGATGAAATACTATATGAGGGATGAATTAATATGGGGGGTGAATTAATATGGGGAATGAATTACTATAGGGGGGATGAATTACTATAGGGGGGATGAATTACTATGGGGGATGAATTACTATGGGGGATGAATTACTATATGGGGGATGAATTACTATGGGGGATGAATTACTATATGGGGGATGAATTACTATGGGGGATGAATTACTATATGGGGGATTAATTACTATGGGGGATGAATTACTATGGGGGATGAATTACTATATGGGGGATGAATTACTATGGGGGATGAATTACTATATGAGGGATGAATTACTATATGGTGGATGAATTACTATGGGGGATTAATTACTATATGGGGGATGAATTACTATATGGGGGATGAATTACTATGGGGGATGAATTACTATATGAGGGATGAATTACTATATGGTGGATGAATTACTATGGGGGATGAATTACTATATGGGGGATGAATTACTATATGGGGGATGAATTACTATGGGGGATGAATTACTATATGGGGGATTAATTACTATGGGGGATGAATTACTATATGGGGGATTAATTACTATGGGGGATGAATTACTATGGGGGATGAATTACTATGGGGGATGAATTACTATATGGGGGATTAATTACTATGGGGGATGAATTACTATGGGGGATGAATTACTATATCTACTCTTGGTCCGGCCCCCGGGTCCAATATATGAACCCATTGCGGCCCTCAAGTCAAAAAGTTTGCCCACCCCTGGGTTATAATATATTAGTTCCATATTTGAATTACAATTAATATAAAAGAAACAGTTTTGGTGGCTCTGTAAAGGTGAGAGAGAAAATTAATATTATTGACATTGTCACGTCCTGTCTCCCCTCAGACACGTATCTTGGTGACACACGGTGTTAGTTTTCTCAAGCACACAGATGAAATTGTGGTATTGGTGAACGGCAATGTCACCGAAACTGGCTCCTACAAAACACTACTGGCAAACAAAGGAGCCTTTGCCGAGTTTCTGAAGACCTACGCCCAGCAAGACCACAGCCATGATGTAGAGCCTACAGGTACCATCTTAAACCATCATGGTAGATAATACAGCTGATATTAAATTATCCCTTGTATCTTCTGATTTTTTCTAATGTCAGTAGGTGGCTTTATACATCATTTTGCAACTATTGTATACTCTTCCACCTAAAAAACAAGATCAGTGCATCCAAAACATTGGGCAGCTATGTATCCTCATCACCCCCTAAATGTGTCCTCCCAAATTGCCAATGAGATTGTGTCATGGGTGAGCCCCAGTTCAGTCGCATAACTTGCATGTGAATCGCACAGGAACTGCACTGCATTCCTGTGCAAGTCAAATACGATTTAGTATGGTGCGATTTGGGCCCATTCAATATGAATGGGCTCAAACCACACCGCATTACACTAAAGAAGTGCAGGCACCTTTTTGGAAGCCACAACACAACCGCATAGTATAGTCATTTCGTGCCATGGGATCTGGCTCAGGCAAACTGCACTGCGATTGTGATGCATTTGGGGTGTTGTTAATTTGTATTGACACCCGTAATGGATCGCAAACACACTACAATTGCAATACAGTGTGGGAAATGTACAGGGTTTGCTGTGTTTCCTACACCGCATATGTGTGGCCCTATGCATAAATATGAAGTTAAATATGCCAGCTCTTCCAAGTGACATTGGCACTGGAACTATGCAGATACAATCAGATGGAAGGTTAATCAGCCAGAGCTGGAGGAGCCCCTAACAAGTTCTGGATGAACCCTAGGGCTCCACAGAACCCTGGTTGAGAATGGCTGATTTAGAGGAAGGCAAACAAACCCGGTCTATTCAAAAGCACATTCCACTGTAATATACACTCACCGGCCACTTTATTAGGTACACCTGTTCATTTGCTTGGTTAAACAAATTGCTAATCAGCCAATCACATGGCAGCAACTCAATGCATTTTGGCATGTAGAGGTGGTGAACATGACTTGCTGAAGTTCAAACTGAGCATCAAAATGGGGAAGAAAGGGGATTTAAGTGACTTTGAACGTGGCATGGTTGTTAGTGCCAGGCGGGCTGGTCTGAGCATTTCAAAAACTGCTGATCTACTGGGATATTCACGCACAACCATCTCTAGGGTTTACAGAGAATGGCCTGAAAAAATATCCAGTGAGTGGCGGTTGTGTGGATGAAAATACCTCGGTGATGTCAGAGGTCAGAAGAGAATGGGCAGACAGGTTGCTGCGACATTTAGATGGTAGTGTCAGAATTTGGCGTAAACAACATGAAGTTTAATAAAGTGCCTGTTGAGTGTAAGTGGAGATTTTTGGGCTGTGTCATCTGCTAGATGTTAGTAGCAAGATGTCCCCACTGCAATTTCTGGCTCAATTCTTGTCCAACTCTATCTCTCTTGTGGAATAAAAGGGATACACCTGGGTGTTTCCAATCCTACTGTTGTGATCTTCATAATATTAATAAAATAAATTAAAAGCCCACCAGAGAGACTGGGGCCTCCTCATAATTGCTGTGACAAGCATATATCCTAGATTGTAAGCTCGAAAGAGTAGGGCCCTATAACCCCTCGTGTGCTGTTTGTAGTTGCTGTAATGTTTCATGTATTGTCCCCCCCTCTATTGTACAGCGCTGAGCAAACCCTTTGGCGCTATATAAACTCAATGTAATGTAATAATATATTTGGATACTCAGCCACACAGAATATCCCCATCAGAGACATAAGAAACCTCATTCTTTAGCATCTACTGTAAGGGTAAGGTATTAGTTTAAGGTTGAATTACTGTGCCTCGGCGCAAGAACCTCTTTTCTGATTAAATAGTAGACAGGGGAGTCACCAGATAAAAACACTCCGCATAAATGACATAATCTGCTGTGATCTCTTAGATTGTAAACTCCCAGGATCAGGCCCTCCTAACCCTCTTGTATTAAACTGTATCGTTGCTGTATTGTCTCCCTTTATATTGTGAAGCGCTGAGCAAACTGTTGGTGCTATATAAATCCTGTTTATTAATAATAATAATCTTCATAATTGCCTCTGCTTGTCTTCTAGTATTGTTGGCTGAAGATGAGAAGGACGACAGCGAGGATCCAGTAGAAGAAGCTGTGAAGGTGACAGAGGACATTGTGAGTGTAACGCTCAAGAGAGAGAACAGTCTACACAAGAAAAGACTGAGCAGGTAAAACTGACATGATCCTGGACCTAGCTACTTACAAGGTTATATCATCTGGCATAATTTCATTTATGGAAATATATTTGTCTTGTATAGGCAATATGAAGGACTGGGGTGGTATTTCTCCTAACCCTGTATGTTAATATGTGGCCTTAGGTGCCCAATTCTTAACTGCAGCAACTCTTAGCAACCCATGAGAACTCATCTTGTCCTGGTTGGACTTTGCACAGCAAATTCATATTTATTGCTATAAGTTACTGTATCCACCAACTAGCCCTCTTTATTAGATAAGGCTTTTGGTGTCAAAATTAAGGTGCCTACACACACTAGATAGCAACTGTCTGTGCATGTACGATCTGGCCAATGAACTATCCTTCTTATAAAAGATTTTTGAACCAACATACATATTCATTGAGAGGCTTTAATAAATGGTGGCAGGTTCTGCAAACATTGATGAATGGAAGGGGTGCTTTTTTACCATTTATTTCATTTTGTTAAAGTATTATGTAAGATAGGATAGAGAATTCCTGACATGAATGTTTCCCTCTTAGTATGAATGGCACATTAAGGAGATCTTTAAAGAATTCAGAGAAGGAGGAGAAGGTGAAGAAAATAGCTAAAGGACAACAGCTGATTGAGAAGGAGACAGTAGAGACGGGGAAGGTAGGAAATCCCTCACTCTGTGCATCCTACTACATAAAGTATTACTGAGGCTGGAAAGATGCCATGACAAGAATGATATGCTGTGCTAGCCTTTCTCAACCTTTTTACCATGGAAGAACATTTGAAAAAACTTTCTGGTCACAGGGAACTCCTGATAATAATTACTATGTCTACAGCTCAGTATACATTTGTGTGATGGCCACTGAGAAGAATGTTCCTTATCTTTGTGGTCAGTGGGAAGAATCCCACTTGTACAGATGGCTAAATATATAATTGTTTTCAATCTGAGAGGTGGGAATTACTCCTTGCACAAGGAACCCAAAGCAACCTCTGGAGGAACCCTGATTGAGAGACTGTGATGTGCCAATAAATGTCTGGCTTAGGGAACTTCCCCAGGGCTGGAAGGCATTGATTTTTGAATAATGAATAGCTGTAATGAAGGTGCTATATTGGCATATGTATATCGCTTACTATATATTTGCCACAGAGCTGAACAGACTGCGCATATGATCAACCAATGAACAACTGGAGGTATCTTCAGTAAAAGCCTCATCATAAAACAATTAGTAGATCCAGCGATAAGCAAGAGTTTCATACACTTTCACTAAGCTGAGCTTGGTCTTGTCCCGCCCACCTCCTTAGTCTTCCTATTGGTCAGTTGGGCTGCTCATCAATAAGGTGAACAATGTTGTGCCTAGGAAACAAGGAAGAGGCAGAGGCCAAGCATGACTTTTCCAGGAGAAGTCACAATTTGCATAGGATTTTTTAAATCTAGAACTCTATATCTACGGATTGTTTAAAAGTGACATCTTCTTTGCAGTTTGAATTGCCATAGGTCTATGAAAGGATTACTGTAAGCAGGAGTCCAAACATCTGGTACTGCTGTGGGTCATAACCTCAATACCATCTTAAAGGATAAGGTCACCTTTTGAGAAAAATTAATAAATGCACATATTTTTGCAGGAAAAAAATGTGCATTTATTATTTTTCCCAAAGGAGCCTGGAAATCATTACATCAGTGGATCAGGGATGCAATGCCAGACTCCTGCAGACAAGTCCTGCAGCTTTCAGCCCTTCCTGCATACAGGCTGACTGTTTACAACAGAGCTTGTGAATGAACTTGAACGCTGCTTGTTAGCGACCCTGAAGTCCATTCAGTACTACAAGCCATCAGCCACAAAGGATTATGGTAGTTGTAGTTTGTGCATTCACAGAAAACTATAAATGAATGATACGGCCATGTGGGCACTTTTTTTTTTTTGTTCAAATAGTGACAGCGGGTGTAGTTTATGTGAGCCATTAAAATATTTATTCTTGAATTGAATACTACTAAATCCACTTTTAAATAACTGTTTATGATGTAAGTGAAATATCTAGCTGTTTTCTGGAATTGCTTGCCATGGCACATTGTAACAGTCATCTAACAATGGTAACCATAATCTGTGTTCTTCCAGGTGAAATTCTCGGTATACCTAAAGTACCTGCGTGCCATAGGGTGGGGGTACTCAATCTGGATCTTAATCGCCTACATCTTGCAGAATGCAGCTTTTGTTGGACAGAACATTTGGCTGAGTGACTGGACTAAAGATGCCGTAACCTATTTCAATGAGACCTACCCATCTTCACAGAGAGACCTGAGGGTGGGCGTGTTCGGGGCCTTGGGAGTAGCACAAGGTAATCTAAGAAAATGGTTTACATGCATTGTTCAGTCATAAAGATATTTCCAGTGTAGGCTAATGGAGCCTCATTTAGCTGATTTGTAGTGTCTTTGGGGGGTCTGTTGCATCTTGTCACATGCTTTTGTGTTACTAAACACCTTTCTTGTGTTGTAACATGTAGACAAGGCTATAGTCTACATAGACAGGGAAGATGATTAAGCCAATTTCTATACTGGCATGTAAAACTAAAATTGTTATCAAATACTTACCTTCATTTTTCTTTCTCTATTGACTCCACAGCATCATATGAATGAGTAGGCTCCACCCTCCCTCTTGCCCCATAGGACCCCTCTTCCATAAAGATTGAGGCTAATCCAGTCCATGTCCATGTGTTCTGTAACTAGCCTACTCAACAACTGGGAGGGATCTTATGGCGCCAAGGAGTTAATCAGAAAAATAACATTACAATATACTGTATATATTACAATATTACGCTATTTGATAACAATATTCAATTTTCCTGACTAACTCCATGACAGCACATGAATGGGAAATAACTAGCCACAAACAAGGAAAAAGTAAGGTTTCAATCACAGCTCTAGCTGACAGAAACTAGAACTCCAAAAAATAACAGGATAAGGGTGCTAGCTTCCTTCACTGTGAGCCATGAAGGCATTAGTAGAGGACGTGCCATCACCCTACAATTACTTCCAGTGCCCAGTGACAGGGAGCCCACAATGTCCACACACATCTGGTTGAGCCATTGTCAGCATTTCTGTAGGACCCAAACCTTTAGCCCTTATTCCAGCAATGAATCTAGATGATGTTTCCTTCCCTCTAATTTTGCCAGGAAAAGTGACAAAGAGATGGCCTAAATCTTGTGAGTAAACTCGAAGTAGCCTGACATCCAGCAAATGTAACTGGTCATCTTAAGTAGTCCTGCATGTAGGGAGACCAAAGTGAGCACTTTGTAGCCTAAGGTCCTGATCCTGGTGCAGGTGATAGCCATTAGAGAGGCTATCTTCATGGATCACTGTTTTTGTAACTGGACTGAAAGTATTCCAAACTGGAGCTGGCAAGAAGTTGAGAGCAAGTGGTAAATTTCACTTTGGGAGTTTTAGTTCTCTCGGACCACCATTAAGGAACAGGGTGATAAAAGGGTAATTCACTGCACTCTAGAAGAGATGAAGATCAGCTCAATATCCCTGCTTGTCTCTAAAAAGTGCAAAATATAGTAGACCTAAGGATTGAAACAAATGAAGTTAGAAGCGGCCATAACTTGACACATTTCAGTGAAATCCTGCTATAAACTAAATGAATGCACCATCTTCCTGGAGTATAGATATCAATAACTGGAAGAGAGATAAACAAGGGTGAACTATTGCACCTTGCAATAGAAGATCTCATCTGAGGGACAGAGAGACTGGGTCCCAATAACTGAGTTTCAAGAAGAGGGACCCAAGGCCTGTTTGGCCAGCAGCGAATCATTGCATTGCAACAGTAATAAGTGTAGTCTTAAGAATCTAAATCTGGTGAGAACTGAAGAGAAAGCATATGGCTTAAGAAACCTCTCCTGATCTGGTAGAACATCCACTTCCAGGACTTGCTGGCTTAGGCCCTTTATGAACAGCTCTCTCGATTGCAATTGTAAGGAGATGCAAACCGATCTGGAATTCTGTACAGGGACACAATGCACTTGAAGGAGCCTGGATGTAAAGACCACTCGTTGTCTAATAGGGACACAGAATATGGATTCCTCCTGGAAGTTCTGAATCCTTGGCATGTAGATTGCTGAAATTGTGGATAGAATCCTCTCTGCCCAGGTCATGATCAACTCTTCTTCTCTCAGTAGACTTAGGCTGGCCATAAATGTATCAGTTGTTTTCAGTAAGCCAGCGAACTGATCTAAAAAAACTGAAGAGATTTCCCCATCCACATAAATGAAGTGTCAGCAAACAGGGATCATCATTGTGACTCATATATAAAATACATACATTTTTACTTTTTTGTTAGGGTGTAAGTCTATGTTTGTCCCAAGCATGTTTAAATCCAGTTGCAACTGACTGATTTACTACCTCTACTGGAAGTCTAATCTTTCTAAGCTTAGTTTAGAACGTTCCTCCTGCTAGTTTGAGGTCATGTCCCTATGTTCTTGATCTTAGGTTCATATTAAAAAATACTGCCCTTCTGCACCTTTTCACAAACTGGATATATTTAAAGGTTTTAGTCATGTTTCCTCTTTCCCTTCTTTCCTCCAGACTGTACATACTAACTCCCTGCAAGTCTCTCTTGATATGTTTTATTCCTCAGACTTTTCACCATTTTTGTTGCCCGTCTCTGGACTCATTTTATGTCATCAATATCTTTTCAGGGTAATTTTGCTGCTGGGGAGAGCCATTGAAGTGAACACTCAGCACAGACAATATTTGGGTCAGTGGTGCACAACTAAGTGCATAATTAAAAGCCACAGAGTTTGCATCCATTTAGATGAGGAGTAACCGGGGAAATTTTTAATAACACTCAATTGCAAAATGTCTTATGTAGCGATTATATAATGTTCTTAGTGAAAATAGAGTTTTCCTTTAGGGGCTGGAGTTGGTCAGTCTTTGACTAATCTTTGATAATAACTAATTCTGTTGAGATAATAAAGAGGTGATGTCTCACCCTTGTAGCGATCTTCGTGTTTATTGGTGCGTTTCTGGTTGCTGCTGGTACGGTGCGCGCATCACGGTTCCTTCATGTACAGCTCCTCCGCAATATCCTCCATGTTCCCATGCAGTTTTTTGACACAACTCCAACCGGGCGAATTGTCAACAGGTTCGCGAAGGTCAGTACATGTTCTCATATTGCCATTTTTACCTTTAACAGATACTGGGTTAGCTTGTCAACATTTTGCAAATGGTAATGCCATGCAATAACCTAGAATATTCGGTTGAGGCATTCAGTTTAGTGTGCAATTAAAAAGCCAATATTATTTCAAATAATAAGATTATACAGTATAAAAGTAATATATAGTACATAGGTCACATTTGTAAATTGCTTTTAATAAAAATCTGAGATCATAAAGATTAATTTATAATACTGTTTTAGCCCCACCCTAGGTTTAACCCTTTGGATTTATGGAACTCTTTCTGGTGCTGCTGTATGCACAAAAAGAGCTTATTTGTGCTACATTAGATGTAGCAAAAAAAAGACAGTTAAAACATGACAGGTTATCCCGATAACTTAAAGAAACCTGTAACAAGAGGAATACATTGCCAGGCTGCCATATAAAAATGCTACCTGCCTGGTTCCCATGCTGATTTTTTGGCTTCAAGATGGTTAGTCCCTTGCACACTACATAGAAAACATATGCATAAAACATGGAGGGTGCTAGAAATTCAATAAGAGAGATCATCTATCCCTAAAAATAACTGTAAGATAATAACAGAAAACCAGTCCACCAATCGAATCAATATGCATTTCATATTAAGGATGTACCTAAGCTAAGGTTGTTAATGTATACAATCATGGGGTAATGATGAGGAACCAAAGTCCAATGACACAGCAACCAAGGCAATGAAGTCCCTCCTCCAATGTTTCACAGTAATTGCATTCCTATTTCTGAAGGGGATTTTTTGGAGAAAGCAAACATTTGGCAGGTTTCCTTGGAGGGTGGGGCCAATAGTTCTTTAAAGTCCATTTTGAAGGACAGTTGGGGCTTAGTCCAAAGACCTCAGCATTGCAAGATCATAATAAGCATCTAATGAAATGGACAAGCATGGTACAGCAAGAAAGATAAATGTTAGAACCACGTCCATAATCCTGTTAAGATATTGCTGCAGATATATACAGTATAGGAGTATTAATGTTGAATGTTCATTATGTAATACATTGCTGAGCAGGATATATTCACGGTGGACGAGACCATCCCCATGTCATTCCGCAGCTGGATATCCTGCGTACTGGGAGTCATCGGCACATTGTTTGTCATCTGCTTGGCCACGCCCATCTTTGCCGCCATCATCGTTCCTCTGGCCATTTTCTATTATTTTGTCCAGGTAAACTGAATAACTATTTTCTTTATATAGGAATGTGTTTAGACTGAAGTGATATTTTCTCGGAAAATGTTGCAAGGATTGTATCATCATCTTCCTTCCTTAGCCAATTTTGACATTTTCCCCTAAACCAACCCTTCTTAATGTGGACTGGAGAAAGTCTTTCATCACACTATAGGGGCCTGTGTCGACAGGCGTTTGTACACTTCAAGCAGGTTTTGCAATCCTATACAAGTCTATGGAAATGCAAAATGTACTTAAAGCAAGTCAGAAGATCAACTGCAGGTCAAATACACCTGTAAATGAATTCTGAATGATCTCAGAAGCATCTCAAACTAGTCTCCAACTGATGCCACTGACATTACCTCAAAACCCATCAACACAAGCCCTAAATAAAATACTAGCAACGGAAGCAAAATCACAAGACCAGACCTCTATGGGGAAGGACCAGCATGGCTTGGCTTAGAGCAGCCATTTGTAAGTAGGGTTCCTCCAAAGGTTTCTAGAGGTTTCCTGAGCTGTAGCTGATTGACCTCCCATCTGACGGTGCTCACATAGTTCTGAAGCCAACACCACTTGCCAAAAGTAGTAGGACACCAATGATCTTTGTAGTTGGTTGAAAGAGTGGCATCCTTACTGCTGACCTCCAGTTTAGTGTTTTTTTTTTCCCCCATTGACCCCTATCTTCGACCAGCACCAGATTTCGCACAATATAGTCTTTCAACCACATTTATAGACAGTTCCAAAATTCTGAAATCTTCTTGGTTTATATGCACTCCTGTTGAAGAAGTACTCCCGCAACCCCAGTGCTGTTACCAATTCAGTGTGCACCACCACATGTGTAGAGTAGGTGGACTCTCAGTTGAATGCTTATAGTAGGTCAAGGTGCACGTTTGTTAATCTTTCTCCATGGGTAGGATTCCCCTGAGGTTCAGGATCTCTCTCTCTCCAACCTGGGTTCCCATAGTCCCATACCGCTATAGCAGTGCTTCACTCTACATGCGGAACCATGGAAAGACCACTATAGTGTAATATTATAAAATCATCCAAATATTTATTAAAATTGCACTCACATAAAAAACTGAAATAATTTGCAAAAGACAGAATACAGCTCACAGATCATGTTCAGTGTCCAGTCTCACCGCTAGCATTCGGCTCCTGTGTCATCTGGCTCCTTCCCATGCGCATCATCAAGAGGTCACTTGACTTCATCAGGGGTAACCAGATGACATGCACGGCTAGATTTACATGGATGATGTTCTCATTACCTCCCATGACATTCATATTCACAACACCATATTCTAGCTAGCTCAATGCTGCCATCTATTGAAGTTTACTATCTGTATTACATGGTACTAGATGTGTATGAAGTATGGCAATCTTTGGTAATATATGATAGTGCTGTATGTATGTAAAAAAACTTGCTGAAATTTGTGATCCTCTATCTTTTGTAACAATCCATCAACAATGAATATATAACAATAGCCCAAGGTTACAAAAACAAAATAAAGTATACTTATAAAATAAAATGTAATAATAAATATATAAGATACACACTATATTGCCAAAAGTATTAGGGCACCCCTCCAAATCACTGGATTCAGGTGTTCCAATCACCTCCATGGCCACTGGTGTATAAAATGAAGCCCCTAGGCATGCAGACTGCTTCTACAGACATTTGTGAAAGAATGGGTCGCTCTCAGGAGCTCAGTGAATTTAAGCGTGGTACTGTGATAGGTTGTCACCTGTGCAATAAGTCCATCCGTGACATTTCCTTGCTACTAAATATTCCACGGTCAACTGTTAGAGGTATTATAACAAAGTGGAAGCAACTGGGAACAACAGCAACTCAGCCATGAAGTGGTAGGTCACGTAAAATGACAGAGCGGGGTCAGCGCATGCTGAGGCACACAGTGTGCAGAAGTCACCAACTGTCTGCAGAGTCAATAGCTAAAGACCTCCAAACTTCATGTGGCCTTCAGATTAGCACAGGGGTGGGCAAACTTTTTGACTTGAGGGCCGCAATGGGTTCATATATTGGACCCGGGGGCCGGACCAAGAGTAGATGAATTATGTGTATGTGTCATCCATAGTAAGTATAGTAATATTCCCCCATAGTAAGCATAGTAATTAATCCCCCATATAGTAATTCATCCCCCATAGTAATTCATCCCCCATATAGTAATTCATCCCCCATATAGTAATTAATCCCCCATATAGTAATTCATCCCCCATAGTAATTCATCCCCCATAGTAATTCATCCCCCATATAGTAATTCATCCCCCCATAGTAATTCATCCCCCATAGTAATTCATCCCCCATATAGTAATTCATCCCCCATAGTAATTCATCCCCCCTATAGTAATTCATCCCCCATAGTAATTCATCCCCCCTATAGTAATTCATTCCCCATATTAATTCATCCCCCATAGTAATTCATCCACCATATAGTAATTCATCCACCATATAGTAATTCATCCCCCATATAGTAATTCATCCCCCATATAGTAATTCATCCCCCATAGTAATTCATCCCCCATAGTAATTCATCCCCCATATAGTAATTCATCCCCCATAGTAATTCATCCCCCCTATAGTAATTCATTCCCCATATTAATTCATCCCCCATAGTAATTCATCCCCCATAGTAATTCATCCCCCATATAGTAATTCATCCCCCATATAGTAATTCATCCCCCATAGTAATTCATCCCCCATATAGTAATTCATCCCCCATATAGTAATTCATCCCCCATAGTAATTCATCCCCCATATAGTAATTCATCCCCCCTATAGTAATTCATTCCCCATATTAATTCATCCCCCATATTAAGTCCCCAAGTCCCCCCCGTGTCAATTCACTTACCTTTGCTCCGCGCGTTCCTTTCGCCGTGTTCCCACGCCGTTCCGGTGTAGCATGAAAATCTGTCTCCTATGAGGATCTGTCCCCCTCGACGTATCTGCGCATGTGCCAGTTTCAGGCATTAGCAGCCGATCGGCGATCTCCGGCACATGCGCAGATACGTCGAGGGGGACAGATCCTCATAGGAGACAGATTTTCATGCTACACCGGTCTTCAGGGCGGACTGTGAGAGGAGCCTAGCTCCGCGGGCCGGATTAAAAGGTCCGCCGGGCCGTAGTTTGCCCATTGCTGGATTAGCACAACAGCAGTGCATAGAGAGCTTCATGGAATGGGTTTCCATGGCCGGGCAGCTGCATCCAAGCCTTACATCACCAAGTGCAATGCAAAGCGTTGGATGCAGTGGTGTAAAGCACACCGCCACTAGACTTTAGAGCAATGGAGATGTGTTCTCTGGAATGACCAATCACACTTCTCTGTCTGGCAATCTGATGGACGTGTCTGGGTTTGGCAGTTGCCAGAAGAATGGTACTTGCCTGACTGCATTGTGACAAGTGTAAAGTTTGGTGGAGGGGGGAATATGCTGTGGGGTTGTTTTTTAGGGGTTGGACTTGGCCCCCTAGTTCCAGTGAAGGGAACTCTTAAGGTGTCAGCATACCAAGACATTTTGGACAATTTCATGCTCCCAACTTTGTGGGAACAGTTTGGGGATGGCCCCTCCCTGTTCCAACATGACTGCGCACCAGTTCACAAAGCAAGGTCCATAAAGACATGGATGAGCGAGTTTGGGGTGGAGGAACTTGACTGGCCTGTGCAGAGTCCTAACCAGGGGTGGACTGACCATTTGAAAACTCTGGCACTGCCCGAGGGCCCGGGGTCAGTAGGGGGCCCCATGAGATGCCCCTGGTACCTATTTCATAGGCTTTTTTGAGTTTGGGCAAGGACACAGGGGCCCCATGATCCCCTATTGCCCGGGGGCCCCATGAGTTGTCAGTCCGCCCCTGGTCCTGACCTCAACCCGTAAAACCCCTTTGGGATGTATTAGAGCACAGACTGCCAGCCAGGCCTCCTCCCCCGACATCAGTGCCTGATCTCACAAATGTGCTTCTGGAAGAATGGTCAAACCTTCCCATAGACACCCTCCTAAACCTTGTGGACAGCCTTCCCAGAAGAGTTGAAGCTGTTATAGCTACAAAGGGCGGGGCCAACTCAATATTGAACCCTACGGACTAAGGCTGGGATGCCATTAAAATTCATGTGTGTGTAAAGGCCGGCCGACCAATACTTTTGACAATACTGTATAGTGTATGTGGTTGAAAGACTTTATTGCTTACACGTTTAAAAGGGAAAGTGGTTTACAATTTGCACAAGAATTTCATTTAGTTATTGTTTATTTATTTTATTTGTTGTACAATTGTAGCAGCACAACACTTTTATTTAGAACTTTGATAAATAAGATCCCATATTCCATCTTATTGTGTGTCAGACATTAGGGCTGTATAGTAAAAGTATTTCTTTTTCTTGTATTTAGAGGTTTTATGTCACCACTTCACGACAACTGCGGCGGTTGGATTCTGTCACAAGATCTCCCATCTATTCCCACTTCGGGGAGACGGTGTCTGGCCTGTCGGTCATCCGAGCTTATGGCCATCAGCAAAGGTTCCTCCAACATAATGAAGACACAATTGACATCAATCAGAAGAGCGTATACTCCTGGATTGTTTCCAACAGGTACTGTACACAAGAAAAGTGGAACTTCACCCAAAGCAATCTAGTCAGTTTAATGCAATATGGGCAAGTGTTTAATGAAAATGTTTGTCAATACCAATTATTATTTTTTTTTTAATTTTGGATAGCGTTAGGAAGTGTTAAAATCCCTGCCAGGTTTTTATATTCTGTGACCCTGCTGGGAAGATTTTTTTTCCACTTCTTTTGTTCTGGTGAGCATTGTTTCTAGTACAGAAAGTTATGAAATTTCCAAAATGGTATCATTGGAGGTGAGGGGAAATCTTCACACTTGTTCCGGTGATGACAATCTAAATGGGAATTTCCCAGCACTAGGGAGAGATGTCCTTGAATCTCATGTTTTATTCTGTGACAAGTGGAGATATTCCTGACTCTACACAGCAAAAATGAATAAATAAAAAGACTGGGGTTATACGCATTCCCTTCTTTATCCAAAACTAAAAAAAAATAATTTGGCTTCACTTATACTTTCAATACTGGAGCTTTATGATTCTCTGGGATCCAGTGGCTCTACCACCAGCACTGCTGTGATTAGGTGTTAGGAATGAGCTGATTTTCTAGTGTCACAAGCTAAGGTCAGTCTTCTGTATTTCTTTGCTGAGATTATGGTGTTACCCAGGGCTGCTGTTAGAAGTCACAAGGCCCTGTATAGCCTATCTGCCCCCACCCCCTCACACACAGACACAATTATTAAAATTATTTTTTCATTAAGAATACACTAAAATTATTATTAGCAGACAGGAGGGGGAATTGAATCCAGGACAGGGAAGGTAATTGGTGAGTTGGGGGGAGGGGGCAGTTACAGTAACCAATCCCCTGTGTATCTCTCCTTGCAGCAGCTGAAAGCTGATGGGACGGAGAGAAGGAGAAGCCAGCTTTTAGCTGCTGCAAGGAGAGATACCGAGGGAATCAGTTCCTCTAATTAGGCCCCCCCCCCCCCAACACACTTCACCAATTATCCCCTCTCCTGCCCACATCCAATTCCCCTGCTACTAGGATCCCCTACTGGCCTTGGCCCCGTCCAGGAGGACTGGTGGTACCCCCTTATCAACAGCCCTGGTGTCACCAGCTGAGGTCATTCCTGTGTATTTCTTAGCTGAGGTCATTCTTCTATATTTCTTTGCTGAGATTCTGGTGTCACCAGTTAAAGTCAGTACTCTGTATTTCGTAGCTGAAGGTTCTGGTGTCATCAGTTGAAGTCAGTACTTTGTATTTTGTAGCTGAAGGTTCTGGTGTCACCAGTTGAGGTCCATCCTCTATATTTCTTAGCTATGTTCTGGTGTCAACAGAGGTCAGTCCTGTCTGTTTCTTAGCTATGCCTCCGGTGTTAACTGCTGGGGTCAGTTCTTTGTATTTCTTAGATCATCTTCTAGTGTCACCAGCTGAGATCAGTCCTATTTGTTTCTTAGATGAGCCTCTGGTGTCACCAGCTGAGGTTAGTTCTGTCTGTTTCTTAGCTGAGCCTCTGGTGTCACCAGCTGAGGTTAGTTCTGTCTGTTCCTTAGCTGAGCCTCTGGTGTCACCAGCTGAGGGTCATTCTGTCTGTTTCTTACCTAAGCCTCTGGTGTCACCAGCTGAGGTTAGTTCTGTCTGTTTCTTAGCTGAGCCTCTGGTGTCACCAGCTGAGGTTAGTTCTGTCTGTTTCTTAGCTGAGCCTCTGGTGTCTCCAGCTGAGGTTAGTTTTGTCTGTTCCTTAGCTAAGCCTCTGGTGTCTCCAGCTGAGGTTAGTTTTGTCTGTTCCTTAGCTAAGCCTCTGGTGTCACCAGCTGAGGTTAGTTCTGCCTGTTTCTTAGCTGAGCCTCTGGTGTCACCAGCAGTAGACAGTCCTTTTTATTTATTAGATCATCTTCTGATATCACCAGCTGAGATCAGTTCTCTGTATTTCTTTGCTGGGCTTCTGGTGTCACCAGCTGAGGTTAGTTCTGTCTGTTGCTTAGCTAAACCTCTAGTATCATAAGCTGAATCTGGTTCTCTCTATTTATAAGAATAGCTTCTGGTGTCACCAGCTGAGGTCAGTCCTCTATATTTCTAAGGGCTCATTTTCACCACGTGTGTTGTCATACTTTATGCTGTGTCATCCAGTGCTGGTGAAAGTAATGGACGCTGGAAGATATAGGATCCCCCACAAGAACCATTCCCTGTTTACACTTTTTGTTGCTGCATGTTGATTTTTTTTGCAATGATCTTCACTCTGCCATTGAGACAATGAAATGGAGCTCTTCAAAAATGCATGGTGACACATGTAAATGAACATGCATGCATTTTAAGTAAATATTAATCCCTACCCCAATCCATCAGACTATCACCTACTCTCCTCGCCTTTAGGCGCACCCTGAAAACCCATCTCTTCAGGGAGGCCTACCCCACCCTCTGCTAATTGCCGACCTCCTCTACTCCTCCTACCACTCCATCCCCCACAGCTATTTCCTCCTGTGCCACCATCCCCTCCCTCCTAGATTGTAAGCTCCAAGGAGCAGGGCCCTCGAACCCCTCGTGTATTGAATAGTATTGTTACTGTACTGTCTCTTGTATGGTCTCCCATTATAATGTACAGCACTGAGCAAACTGTTGGCGCTATATAAATACTGTATAATAATAATAATCTGATCAGACTGAAATCATTCTCTCTACAAGGAGAATGCACTTGAGTAGTGACTTTGGAAGCTCAGATATAAAACCAAGCTTTGCTTTTCATGTAAATGACATAAATCCAGTTGAGGTCCTGGAGAGAAAAACCCAGTAAACTATTGAATTTCTTAATCTCTCCACTCAAAATGGATAACCCCAATCTGAATTAATATGAACACTGATACATGGAAATGTGATGTCTCTTCCACAGGTGGCTGGCCATTCGTTTGGAGTTCGTAGGTAACCTCACAGTTTTCTTTGCCGCTCTCTTTGCGGTTCTGGCCCGTGGCACGGTGGACAGCGGGACTGTTGGGTTGTCCATTTCCTCAGCCCTTAATGTAAGTCCTAATGTAATGGAATGGTTTAGTTTTTTCCAGGAAAGGTTATCTTGTTGTACACAGTAACCAACCAAATTCATCTTTTTATTTTGGCACTTGAAAGATAACACTTGTACCTGCATTGGTTGCCAAAGATTAGAACACTCTTTTTTTCGCTGTAGTCTGTTAGAAGTTCTGTTTAGTTGACCATCAATTAAAGTGTTACTAAACCCAAAACAGTAAAATCAGTCTGTATATGCAGTAAAGCATGCTTGTTATACACACTGTGGAACCTAAGGGGTCAATCCTCTGCATTGTGTAAAAAATAGTGTTTGCTCCTGTATGCTCTGATCCTCCCCTTCTTCCACTCCATTGTCGGATCACAGGATCAACCAGGTACTACACCAGGCTGTGTTGCTTAACTGCAGTGTAGTATGCAGAGATCTCCAAGACCTGGAGTGTTTGAATCACAAGTCCAGCTTAACAAAACTGCAAATCCTATAGAAGAGAAAAGCTTTCATATCAATTTATTTAACCTATGTATTTAGCAGTGTTCCTGGAGTTTACCTTTATCTTTATCTAGGTGACCAACCTGAAAACATTACTTTAGCGTGGACCTGACCTTTAACCACTTCAATACCGGGCACTTATACCCCCTTCCTGTCCAGATCAATTTTCAGCTTTCAGCGCTGTCACACTTTGAATGACAATTGCACGGTCATGCAACACCGTACCCATTAGAAATTTTTATCATTTTTTTCACACAAATAGAGCTTTCTTTTGGTGGTATTTAATCACCACTGAGTTTTTTATTGTTTGCTAAATAAAAGAACACCTGAAACTTTTGAAAAAAAAACGCACTTTTCTTCATTTCTGTTATAAAATTTTGCAAATAAATAACATTTCTTCATAACTTTAGGTCAAAATGTATTCTGCTATATATCGTTGGGGAAAATAATAATAATAATTGAATTTTGTATTTTTTTTCAAATGTTTCTATTATTTTTTTATTTACTATTTTTTTCTTTTTTTTTTTTACTATTTTGTTTTTCAGCACACTGTGACCAAAGCAATACAATGTTACCATAGTAACATTGAACTACTCTGGGCAAGTGAGCAGGAATTTTTTTTTTAACACAGTATGATTGCTAATACCAATGCATTTCATTGATATTTGCAATCATTGTTACTGAATGAAACTGATTCATTCAGTCTTGGGTTGTGATTAGCTGTGATTGGGCAAAGCTGATCGCATGATACAGATGGGATATGATTGGCCCTGTCTGTATCATGTGACTGCTTTGACCAGTCGCAGCTAACAACATAATTGTATACAATGGATGGCATGACAGGAAGCCATCCATTGTATACAATTGACCTGTGATCTGCTGTGATTGGTCACAGCAGTCACATGACACTGGCAACAGGCCGGTGTAGTGATATGTCATCGGCTGTGTCCTGTGGACACAGCCAGTGACAGATCGCGCCGCTGCTGGCTGTGCGGCTGCGTGAGCAGCTCGTTTTGACAGGACGTCACATGATGCCCAGTCACAATGGCGAGTGTCCCTCCCGCCCATAAATCTGCTATAGGCCGGGCAGGAAGGTGTTAATTACAAATTTGTTTTGATCTGCACCTATCCATTTATGTTACTAAAACCTCTTTTCTACAAACCAGCTTATAATATATAAGACATCATAAATGATGTTGTTAATGTTATAGAAACTCAGATTTGGAAACTCCTCCAATAGCACAGCCTTTTCCATGGCCAGTGAACATGGATGGGATTCTAGGTCATTCTGTGATAATTCCCTGCCTTAGAAATTTGTGCTCCTGATATTGTAAATACAGTAAAACCTTGGATTGCAAGTAACTTGGTCTGCGAATGTTTTGCAAGACGAGCAAAACTTTTTTATAAATTTTAACTTGATAAACGAGCGATGTCTTGCAATACGAGTAGTATGTACGTCTGATGGATCTGATGACAAACTGGTGGATCTGCATCGCGAGCAAGAGGCCATGGAGGAGATCTCATCTGAAGAGGAGGATAAAAAGGCAGAGGAATCCCTCACTTCAATTTAGATTAGGGAGATATGCAAAATGTTGCAAAAAATTGTAGAAAAGCACCACCCGAATAAGGCTGGAGCAGTGTGAACGATAAATCTGTTTAATGACAATGCAATGTCACATTTCCACCAAATCCTTAAAAGGAGGCAAAAGCAAGTGTCATTGGATGGGTTCCTTCTTAAAGTCGCACAAAAAGAAAAAGATCCCAGCGAGCCAACAGATAGCAGTGATCCCGTTAGTGATAGATGTCCTACACCAGTGATGGCGAACCTATGGCACGCAGAGCCATCTCAGTGGGCACGCCAGGAAGAAGAGGAAGATGAGCACACACGGACCACGCACACTGACCTGCCATCCAGATCTCGTCCACACTGGACCCCCATCAAACTACATCTCCCACATGTCTCTGGGGCCAGGGTGGGTGTGGACGAAAGGAAACGGCTCCTATGCGGATCTGGCACCAGGGGTGGTGTAGCCAGGGATGGGCGTGGAAGAGAGGAAGAGGCTCCCACACTGCTCCGGGGCCAGGGGCGATGTGTTCAGCGTGGATGGGAATGAGCTGCTGGGTTGGATGCCACACCGACACTGCCAGAGGTGAGATTAACAGCTTGCAGTGTCATCCATCAGTGCCCAGAAGTGTCACCCATCAGTGCCCAGCAGTGTCGCCTGTCAGTGCTGCCCATCAGTGCCACCTGTCAGTGCTGCCCAGCAGTGCTACCTGTCAGTGCCCAGCAGTGTCGCCCATCAGTGCTGCCCATCAGTGCCACCCATCAATGATGCCCAGCAGTGCCGCCGATCAGTGCCGTCTGTCAGTTGGTGCTATCAGTCAGTGCCGCTTATCAGTGCCCATCATTGCTGCATATCAGTGCATCATCAGTGCCTCCTCATCAATGCCCACCAGTGCCACCTCATAAGTGCTACCTATCTGTGCCGCCTCATCAATGCCCATCAGTGCTGCCTATTAGTGCAGCCTCACCAACGCACATCAAAGAAGAAATATTACCTGTTTGCAAAATTTTATAATAGAAGCAAAGAAAACCTTTTATGTTTTTAATTTTTTGCTCTTTTTTCATTTATAGTGCAAAAAATAAAACACCCAGTGTGATTAAATACCACCAAAAAAGCTCTATTTGTGTGAAAAAATGAGTGTTGCATGACCGCACAATTGTCATTGTCAAGTGCAACAGCACTGAAAGCTGAAAATTGGTCTGGGCAGGAAGGGGGTAGAAGTGCCCTGTAGGCAAGTGGTTAATTGCAGTGTTGGCACTTTGAAATAAAAAAGTTGGTTTTGTGTTGCAGTTTTGGGCACTCGGGCTCAAAAAGGTTCGCCATCACTGCCCTACACAATAACCCTTCTCCTCTCCGCTCTCGTTTCCCTCACACCAGCCATATATCTTTTCAAGGGTAAATTCTTCGTTTGTTTTATCTTTACTGTACATTATTTTGTATTACTGTAATCACTTTTTTAAATGTATAAATGGTTGTGGAACGAATCACCTAAGTTTCCATTATTTCTTATGGGGAAATTTGCTTTGATATATGAGTGCTTTGGATTACAGGCATGTTTCCGGAACGAATTATGCTCGCAATTCCAAGGTTTTACTGCATAACGAAAGGCAAAAGTTTTTTTCTCATTTTGGATAGAGCAGAAATGGATTACAACACCTGTCAGTTTTTATTGCTGTTTGTGTCCTTGTTAGGGAGATTCACCCTCCCTATTGCCGTATTTGTCCTGTTCACAATTATCATCAATAGTGAAAGTAAAGAATATCCCGAATTTTGGGTTGTCCTCAGAATAGCAATAGAGGGGAAATCTTCCAATGGGGACACTAGTTCTGGTGACCTGGGGGGGCCTCCAAGGGATTACCTTAATTTGCAGGGATTTGCTCTCACCTCCTGTTTTGGCTATGAGACAGGAAGTGAAGGAAAATCTCCCCAATGGGACAAAGATGGCAAAAATAAACCTTACAGGGGTTATAACCATCTCTTTATCTAAAATGAAAATGCTTCTAGTTCTACTTCAAGTGTATATATAATCTGTAACGTATGGACATGTCACATGGAACGTTGTACCAGCTTGTGTCTGTTTCCATTTTATAGATCACGCAGACCCTGAACTGGCTGGTCAGAATGACATCAGAGCTGGAAACCAATATTGTGGCTGTGGAGCGTGTGGATGAGTACATAAAAGTGGAGAACGAGGTATGTTCTAATACATGTCTTCTATAACACACAGAGAGGACTCCAAGGTCATCCTTACAGTCTTATTAAAAGGGCCTCTATAAAAGGGTACAATTTCTACCTGTCCTTCACAAGAAGGGTGAATGAAAATTCACACCTAACCCAGCTGTTTCCTGATCCAAATGTATTATTATTATTATTATTATTATTATTAAACAGGATTTATATAACGCCAACAGTTTGCGCAGCGCTTTACAATATAAGGGAGACAGTACAATTACAATACATTTCAGTACAGAAGGAATAGGAGGGCCCGGCTCGTGGAGCTTACAATCTAATGGAAAGGGGAGGTGATACAAAAGGTTATAGCTGTGGGGGATGATCTGGTGGAGGTGATTCAAGTACAGTTCTTAGATGGAGTTGGGGTAGGCTTCCCTGAAGAAGTGAGCTTTCAAAGATCGCCTAAAGGCAGACAGGGTGGGGGCTGACCAGACATGATGTGGTAGGGAGTTCCAGAGGATGGGAGAGGCTCTGAAGAAGTCCTGGAGGTCAGCGTGGGAGGAGGTGATGAGGGAGCTAGAGAGGAAGATATCTTGGAGCGAAGTGGGTGATTTGGGTGGTATCTGTGGATGAGGTGGGTGATGTAGCTAGGGGCAGTGTTGTGGATGACTTTGTATGTTGTGGTTAGTATTTTGAATTTTATACGTTGGGTTAGTGGAAGCCAGTGAAGGGATTGGCAGAGAGGGGCAGCAGTCACGGATCGGTTGGTAAGGTGTATGAGTCTAGCAGCAGCATTCATAAAAGACTGAAGGGGGGATAGCCTGTGTACCGGTAGACCAGTGAGGAGGGAGTTGCAGTAATCAAGGCGGGATATAACCACAACGTGGATAAGTTGTTTTGTGGTGTCATTGGTCAGAAAGGGGCAGATTGTGGAGGTTGAGGCGGCAGGATTTAAACCAGTGAGTGGATGTGGGGCCCAAAGGAGAGGTCAGAGTCTAGGATTACGCCTAGCACCCTGGCATGAGGGGAAGGACCAATGGTTGTGCTGTTGATCTTAATGGTAAAGTCGTGAGTGGGGGATTGGGGAGGAGGAAATGTTACAAGTTCAGTTTTTGAAAGATTGAGTTTAAGATGGTGATGTGACATCCATGCTGATATGTCGCTTAGTAGATTTGTGATACGTGAGGAGATTGAGGGTATTGAGCTAGATTCATTATCTTGTGTCTATGCATCCGCACGTAGATGGTATATGTAGCTGGAAAGGCTTTGATCCAAAATATGGACTACGGCAGGGTTTGCCAGGCTTAGGGGAAAGCTGACTGTGGCCAGTGCTAGTACAACATGCCCCGGAATCAGTACCCTATCATTGGTTTTATTTGAAGGAATAGTGTCCCATTGTTGATATCAATAGGAGGAATAGCATCCCGTTGATGGTGTCAATAGGGGGAATAGTGCTTCCCCATGGGTGTCAGTTGGTGGAATAGTGCCTCAAGGGCCAGATAAAGGCAAGCAAAGGGCTACATTCGGCCCCCGGGGCCTAGTTTGGAGACCACAGGACTACGGGTTTAGACTAAGGACAAGAATAGCAAAGGCATTGATGGGAGACAACCAGCAGTAAACACGCACAAAACACTTAACTATTTATCTGGTCATCATGTAGGCACCATGGGTAACAGATCAGCGGCCACCACAGAACTGGCCCGATAACGGTGTTGTGAAGTTTGTGGACTACAAAGTGCGTTATCGGCAGGAGCTGGACCTCGTCCTTCATGGGATCACATGTACTGTGAACAGTATGGAGAAGGTAACTTAGTTCTTTGTATTTCCTAATAATCACAATAAAAGGCTGTTCCCAAACTGTTGGTGCCTGGCTGTGATGGTGATCCTCTTCCGCATTACTTAGTGAATAATTGACTTGGAATAAGCCATACCTCTGAACCTACTTACTCGTTGCAGGTAAGTGACTCACTAAGTCTTGATTGGCGTGGCATCCAGGAAAGTAGCCTTTTCAGAAAGGGGTAGGGAACAATACCGCAGGTGTTTTCAGATTCCCTTTATTCTGATTGGCTGTTTGATTGAAACAAAAGCCTTCTAATTTAACCTAAACTTAAAATCACTCATATTGTTGAGTAAATGAAATAATTTTCCTGTCATTCTTTGTATCTGCCCCCCCAGGTGGGAATAGTTGGAAGAACAGGTGCTGGAAAGTCTTCACTCACTAACTGTATTTTCCGGATCATTGAAGCGGCGGGTGGCCAAATCATGATCGATGGGCAGGACATTTCTGTCATTGGCCTCCATGACCTCCGGAAGAAACTGACCATCATTCCTCAGGTAAAGATCTGGGGGAGACAATATGGGGGACCTTTATCGAAACTGGAGCAGACAGAATCTGAAACAGCTGTGCATGACAACCAATCAGATTCTTTCTTCAGCTTGATCAGCAAAGCTTTGAAAATGAAAGATAGAAGCCAATTGGATGCCATGCACAACTGCTCCAGATTCTGTCTGCTCCAGTTTTGATACATTTCCCACTATGACCCTAAAAGTTGCATGTGCATAATATACACTGCATAGCCAAATATAGACTGGTCTATATACACACAGATGCTATAATAAACAGCTTATGAGAGTCCTAATATATAAAAGTGTCGGGAAGAAGTTAAAAGCAATTAGGTTTACAAAGACAAGGAAAAAATCTGGTTGCTTTCACAGATATTCTTCTCAGACACTTCCAACATCATAACACAGTGGGGGTTATTTATTAAAACTGGAGAGTGCAAAATCTGGTGCAGCTCTGCGTAGAAACCAATCAGATTCCAGGTTTTATTGTCAAAGCTTAACTGAACAAGCTGAAGTTAGATGCTGATTGGCCACCATGCACAGCTGCACCGGATTCTGAGTGCTCCTGTTGTAGTAAATCTCCCCCAGTGTGTAAAAGAGGTCTATGGACACTTTAATTTTTATAACTTGAGCATTATAATACCAATACAAACAGCAGTTATTTTTGACAATTCAGACTTGAAAAATCTCCTTTCATGTTGTGAATGATGCCTGTCTCATGGCCGTCTCAGCACCTCTGTAGTTCAGAAGGTGGGCTCTGTGAAATGTGTGACACAGCAGTGTCTAATCACAGCACAGTGGCTAAGCGGTTAGCACTTCTGCCTGACAGTATTAGGGTCGTTAGTTCAAATACCAACCACGGCACCACCTGCCTGGAGTTTTCAAATTCTCCCTGTGCCTGCATAGGTTTCCACCGGGTACTCCAGTTTCCTCCCACACTCCAAAGACATGCTGGTAGATCAATTGGCTCCTGTCTAAATTATCCCTAGTATGTGTATGATTGTGAGTTAGAGACCTAGATTGTACACTCCTTGAGGGATAGGGACTGATGTGAATGTACAATATATTATTATTATACAGTATTTCTATAGCGCTAAAAGGTTTGCTCAGAGCTGTACATTATAGTGGGGGAAAGTACATGAGACAATACAGTAACAAAACAAAACACGAGGGATTCAAGGGCCCTGCTCTTTCGAGCTTACAATATATATATATATCTATATCTATATATCAGTAATATGGGTGGAGTGCACAACGATGATCAATCACAGTGCATAGCAATCAGGCCCTCTCAAAGGCCATATATATAAAAAAAATTGGATTGCTGCAACAACACTTTGATGTATGGCTTTGTCCATTTTTTTGGATCACCTTTCTGTATGGTGTTTTTTCAAGAATAAAAATTTTTATGTGCAGCAATCCAATTTTCTTTTATATTTTTACACACACACATATGTACATATATATATATATATATATATATATGTAAATTGGCAGCACTTTAAAAGTACCTGTAATAAAAATAAAATCACAGGACATAGTGACTGCGGGTCACAGAATTCAGGGGAGTAAACATGTGGGATCTTCACAAATATAGGTTTACAAACTTCAAGATCATTCAGAATAATAGGAGCAGGCTAGAAATAATTGAAATACAATGTGGAAAGTAATATAGGATTTTACATTAAGACCATGGATACGCTTTAACTTATTACATATACGTAATACAGATTATAGATACAAGATATAAAGCATGTGTGTAAAGAATTAAATTGAAAAAGATTTAATAGATAAAAAATGATGTGCTATTACCCCCCCCAAAAAAAAGGAAAGTGGAATAAAAACTTGCATCCGATTGGCTGTTATGCATTGTGTGCACTATGCCTTATGGCAGAGGTAAAACTTCCACTTCTAGTTGCACTAGCTAATTCCAAAACTAGGTGGCAGTATGTACCCATGCAAAAATCCATTTCATAGCCTCCACAATGGCAATGTTATCCTTTTTTCTATGAAACAAACAAAAGTCTTTATGGTTTTTTTTTATTTCTGAACATATAATGAGCATTTCCCTCACTGATATACTAATGATGACAGGATGAGGGCAGGATGTAGGAGCATTGATGCCAATGCAGTTTATTTTTTGCACCTGACCACCTAATGCTCAGACGTAATGTATAAAGTATTATATTCTTCTTCTTCTTGATGCACTAAAAGACAGTGCAAGCTCTCCAGCCTATTGGGATCCCTTTGAAACCCTAAATCCAGCTTTGCTATAATAATAGTTGGTTTGGGCCAAGCTGGCCTAAATGAACTATTTCCTCTTACTAATACAGGAGCCTGCTGTCAGCGATGTATAGACTGCATGTATAGACTGCATCAACTATATACAGTATACAGAGCTGTGTTCCGGAAGTGGTACAGAGATTTTCTGTCCTGATCTTGGAACACAATAGAGTCAAGCTGAGTGCTGCTTAACCATTCACAGGAAGCCTTGTACTTTTAATTATTATGAATGAATACAGGGCTTCCTCAAATTGGCTGAGGTTGTGAGGTGGGCGAATGATGTCACAATCCCCACCTCAGCCAAACAGAGGGAGCTTTTTATTCACTCATTCATAAAATACAAGGCTTCCTGTGAATGGATGAGTAACATTCAGCCCGACTCAATTTAGTTGTGGCAGCAGACAGGATGTCCCCATACCACTGCCAGTACACAGCTCTCTCTGTATATAGTATGTAGCTGATGCTCCATACAGTTTTACAGTGATGGCAGTGGGTGCATGTGTTGGTAAAAGAAATACTTTGTTTGGACGCGTTTGGCCCAAATTAAGTTTTTACAGTAATATTAAGGGCTCGTTCACACCATGGTGCAGAGACCTCAGTTTTTCTGCATGCGTTCTGCAAGGACACAGCAAAATCAATTGTTCTCTATGTGTCCCATTCACACCTCAACACTAATATCACGTGCAGATTTTTTTCTGCAACATGTATAAAACTCACTGAAAAGCGCATGTAAACTGATGTCTCTGCAAGTGCAATCTGCACATCAGTTTCCATCAGTTTTTCTGCACATTTGGTGCGAACGAGGCCTAAAGTTGGAGTTAGGCTTTAAAGTAGAACTGCACTGCATTTGAGCACCACAAACCAAAAACACTATTTAACTTATTTTTAACCCCTCGGCGTTGGCGCCTCCCTGCCCTTTAAGGGTTTCAGAAGCCAGGAGGTGGGGTTTAGGGTCATGTGACCGCCGTGACACGCTGTCATGGCAGTAACATGATTGGGAAAAGTCCCGATCGAAAGAGGAGATCGGGACCTTTCCGTGAGTACCAGACATGTGTGCTGGGAGTGCACAGGACGCGCGCTCTCAGCACATATATTTTTCTTAATTGCATGCAAATGTGCGGCCGCTCGGCGTCAAGGCCCAGACACCGGGAGGCCGCACATTTGCGTGCAGCCGTCTCCAAGAGGATAATATTCAACGCAATCTCCCCCCATCCATCCATCCATGTCTCCATACTTTATTTTGCTGAGAAATCACTTTGAAAAAACACCCCCATTTCTGGCCGTGGCCATCTTGAGTAAGGGCAGAAGTTTCATGTAGCATTTACTTCCTGGAATCCATCTGCCCTTCTGGGATGTATGACATCATTTGCCTAGGCCTGGAACCAGGAAATAACTAAAGAAATGTAAAAATAAAAGTGTAAAACCAGTAAATCTGATATACTTTCCTATCTATTGACTAATGCTAGCAGCATAAGGATTACACGTGAAGATGTGAAGTTCCACCTTAAGCTATATAACAGGCAAACCAGGCAAGTATAACCGTTCAATATAAGGGTGTATCATATCCTGAATTCAGATGTGGTTTTGCAGGATCCAGTTCTGTTCTCCGGCACACTGAGGATGAATCTGGACCCGTTTGACCAATACACAGACGAGGAAGTATGGAAAGCTCTGGAACTCTCCCATCTCAAGCCATACGTGGAAGGTTTACAGGAAAAGCTCTTCTATCAAATCAGTGAGGGAGGAGAGAACCTGAGGTGAGATAGACTCAAGTAATATCTACCACCTCCCTGGGAAGGTGTCTAAAAAAGTTTCTCCTTTGAACACTTCAATAAATCCCAGTACAGGCAATCCCCGGGTTATGAACAGGATGGGCTCTGCAGGTTTGTCCTTAAAGTGGAGCTCCACCCAAAAGGGGAAGCTCTGCTTAAGCCTTTGTCCCCCGCTCCCCATTAAGGGTTGGCAGCTTTGGGGAGGTACAGGTACCCACTCCCACTGCGATTGTCTAGAGACGATTGGAAGTGGAAGTTGTCCTCCCCGTAGTCTTCTGGGACACGTGACAGGTCCCAGAAGACTACGGGGCCATTCACAAAGCGCAGCAATTCTCATGCATGCGCAGTGGGCACCCGGCTGTGAAGCCGCAAGATGTCACAGTCGGGTGCCCACACTGAAGATGCCAGCTCCAGGGAGAGAAGACGGCTGGTGAAACCAGCCATGGTGAGGACATTGCTGGACCGAGGGACAGGTAAGTGTCTGTATTTTAAAAGTCAGCAGCTACAGTTTTTGTAGCTGTTGACTTTTTTTTTTTCCAGGTGGATCTCCGCTTTAAGTTGAATTTGTATATAAGTTGGAACAGCTACATTTTTTAAGTGTACCTCCAGCCAAAAAAATAATTCTTAAGTTTTGGCTAGTATAGGGAAGGGTTAACTGGCCATGCAGTGATGTGGAATTGCTGACAGATCCGCCGGACAATAGGTAGAGGCATGCAGTGAGTAGAAGAATGGCCGCCGGGTGGTTTCCGGATCCTGTGTGACGTCACGCTGCCTCCGTTCTTAAGTATGAATTGTATGTAAGTCTGTTTGTAACTTGGGGACTGCCTGTATTGTATTTCCTATCTGCATATATAGTTGCGCACTGAACACACCTGTGAAATACTGACATATACTGTCATTTTGTGCAGTGTTGGGCAGCGGCAGTTGGTGTGTTTGGCTCGGGCTTTGCTTCGCAAATCCAAAATCCTGGTTCTTGATGAAGCCACGGCGGCAGTGGACCTGGAGACTGATAATTTGATTCAGAAGACAATCCGCAGCGAATTTGCAGACTGTACAGTGCTGACCATCGCACATCGCCTGCACACCATCATGGACAGCAACAAGTAAGGACAGTTGTACTTTTCTTGTCCCAAAACCGTTTTATTGCTTTGTATAGAGTGTGGAAGGGTTAGCACCTTTGTCAGTTTTTATTCTGTGTCCCCAATGGGGAGCTTTCCCTTTGCTTGCTCTCATTTCACTGGTACAGGAAGTGAAGCAGCAAAAGCCTGATTGACGCATTACATTTTCATCTGCTTTAACCAGACTGCCGGGGCAAAAAAAAGGTTAAAACTGCATCATGTTGCAATTCCGAGCAGAACTCTGGGCTAAATAAATATTGTACAAGAAGCATGTGTATTCTTACTTGAATCCTGGTGTCCTGTTTCTGAACTCCTTGCCGCTGAGGATATGCAGCCTCTTGGCAGCTGGGCCTTGACAGCAAGAGGCCGCATATTTGCGTACCAAAATTTAAACAAACTGGGCCGAGCACGCGCACCATGCGTGCTCCCAGCATAGTTGCCGGTGCCTATCGCATTAAACATTTATTGTATGATAAAAATAAATTAGCAACTACTATGAAGAATGTTTTTGTAGGCATGTAGAATGGAAGCATAAGAAATCAGACAATCCAGGGCATCCTTCAGCAGAGGTATCCAAGTCCAGGGATTGTGCAGCACTGCCATTGGCCGGGTAGGCATAGGAAGCTCAGGGCACTTCCTGGTTGGGAGGAGACTCCAGAGGAACCCAATGGATGATTTCAGATGCCGGGGAATGTCCTACGAAAGTAACTACGCATTTCAAGGCATTTCTGCCTTCTTATTATGCTCCACATCCTTTCACAAACTTACTTCATGTGAGTTGCCCATGTTTTTATTATACAATAAATGTTTTAATTCTGCACTTAGATAGTGCCCTCCACTGTGTGTGTGTTTTTATGTCTTGAGAGCAAAAAAAGCCAAAATAAAGGGGTCATTTTTAGCCCCCATTCATAAAGAATATTCATGCAGCTGCAAAAGACAAATATCTGTATTTTTATAAAAACATCCATCCGGAATATGCAGGTCAGTTTTAGGCACCAATTCACAAAAAGAACATTGGGGAACTGGAGAAAGTACAGAGAAGGGCAACCAAACTGATAAGAGGCATGGAGGAGCTCAGCTATGAGGAAAGATTAGAGGAACTGAATTTATTCTCTCTTGAGAACAGGAGATTAAGGGGGGATATGATCTCCATGTATAATACATAAGGGGGGATATGATCTCCATGTATAATACATAAGGGGGGGTATGATCTCCATGTATAATACATAAGGGGGAGTATGATCTCTATATATAATACATAAGGGGGATATGATCTCTATATATAATACATAAGGGGGATATGATCTCTATATATAATACATAAGGGGGATATGATCTCCATGTATAATACATAAGGGGGGATATGACCTCCATGTATAATACATAAGGGGGGATATGATCTCCGTGTATAATACATAAGGGGGGATATGATCTCCGTGTATAATACATAAGGGGGGATATGATCTCCATGTATAATACATAAGGGGGGATATGATCACCGTGTATAATACGTAAGGGGGATATGATCACCGTGTATAATACGTAAGGGGGGATATGATCACCGTGTATAATACGTAAGGGGGGGATATGATCAACGTGTATAATACGTAAGGGGGGATATGATCTCCGTGTATAATACGTAAGGGGGGATATGATCTCCGTGTATAATACGTAAGGGGGGATATGATCTCCGTGTATAATACATAAGGGGGATATGATCTCCGTGTATAATACATAAGGGGGGATATGATCTCCGTGTATAATACATAAGGGGGGATATGATCTCCGTGTATAATACATAAGGGGGGATATGATCACCGTGTATAATACGTAAGGGGGATATGATCACCGTGTATAATACGTAAGGGGGATATGATCAACGTGTATAATACGTAAGGGGGGAATATGATCACCGTGTATAATACGTAAGGGGGGATATGATCAACGTGTATAATACGTAAGGGGGGATATGATCTCCGTGTATAATACGTAAGGGGGGATATGATCTCCGTGTATAATACGTAAGGGGGGATATGATCTCCGTGTATAATACATAAGGGGGATATGATCTCCGTGTATAATACATAAGGGGGGATATGATCTCCGTGTATAATACATAAGGGGGGATATGATCTCCGTGTATAATACATAAGGGGGGATATGATCTCCATGTATAATACATAAGGGGGGATATGATCTCCATGTATAATACATAAGAGGGGATATGATCTCCATGTATAATACATAAGGGGGATATGATCTCCATGTATAATACATAAGGGGGGATATGATCTCCATGTATAAATACATCAGTGGTTCATATAGTGATCTCGGTGCAGAGTTATTCACCCTGAGGTCATCACAGAGGACAAGGGGGCACACTTTACATCTGGAGGAAAAGAAATGTAATCTCCAAACACGAAAAGGTTTCTTCACAGTAAGAGCTGTGAAAATGTGGAATAGATTCCCTCAAGAGTTGGTTCTGGCCAGCTCAGTGGATTGCTTTAAAAAAGGCCTGGATTGTTTCCTAGATACACAGAATATAACTGGATATAACATTTATAGGTAAAGTTGATCCAGGGAATATCGGATTGCCTCTCGGGGGATCAGGAAGGAATTTATTTCCCTGCAGGAGCAAAGTGGATCATGCTTTGCTGGGTTTTTTTTGCCTTCCTCTGGATCAACTGTGGGTGTAGGATTATAACTTTTTTTTAATGGTTTAACTGGATGGACTTTTGTCTTTTTTCAGCCAGACTAACTATGTAACATGCCATAATGTAGCTACGCATAATATCTAATACTATGGCTGATAACCAAAATGTTGTTTGCTTACTTTTCAGGGTCATGGTGCTGGATGCAGGTAAAATCATAGAGTATGGTGAGCCGGAGAAGCTCCTACATAGCAATGGGCACTTTGCTTCTATGGCCAAGGACGCTGGCATTGAGGGTGCTAACAGTACCACACTGTGAGGACTGAACTTCACAGCCCTTGTGTGCTTAGACCATGCATTGGCCCCCAAGGACTGGATGGCATTAACTCAAATGAACTAAACAGAGCTTGAAATGGGAAGTATTTCTGGAACATGGGGGGAAAATGTTGAATTCCAGTATAGCAGGCTGTGGACTAAGATAACAGTAATGCCATGCTGTGTCATTGGATTGTGGGTTGTTGCCGGGAATGTGACCCCCAACTTAGACTTTACATGGTGCTTCTACCTTTAATGGGTCCTGAAGAGAAAACTGAATTCTTAAAGTCGCTGTATTTTCTGAAGGATATCAACAACATATTCATCTTCCTGCAATGCATGGAGCAAATATTCTGGCAATTCTTTTTTTTGCAAAAGATGGATGCTCATATCAGCAGAAGTATTTTCTGAGCAAAAGTGATACCACTATCAAGATGAGCCTGTTCTGGGTAAAAAAGAAAATACCAACCCACCGCTTCCATCCAATAACAGATCTCCGGTACTTCTGGTAACTTAGCTGCCTTCTCCGGGAAGCCTGGGAAGGGTCTCTATTAAGCTCGACTTAACAAAATGCTTGTTAAAGATATGAATGTGAAGGACACTAGCTTATTGTGACATTTATCAATGTTTTCTTTTTATAGTTTATAACTATAATTTTTTTTTTCTTTTACATGACTCAGCCATATATGCTCACTGCACATCCATGCTGTTTGTTCTGTTTAGCAGTGCAGCATAAGGACTGTGCTTTCCTGTGCCCCGTGTATCAGTGGGGCCAGATTACCAGGACGCATTATCACTTTTTAGTGGCTTATTCTACAGTGTCGCAAGATCATTAATTTAATACAACAATCTTCCCATAAGATTATTTGTGCATCCAATAGATTTTATGTATGTTATTTACCTGTAAAATCCTCCCTTGGTTAGCCCTGAGATTGCCGCTGGGTGCCACCATCTTCGATGTCAGTGGACTTAAAGCTGTCACTTAAGTGACCCTCTATAGCCCTGGTGCCCAACCTGCGGCCCTTTGGTATATGATGTGTGTGGTATATGATAGTAGGAACATTGATTAAGGTAATGGCATTGATCTTTGCTAAACTCATGTAACATGTTCCCAGATTCATATTGTCTGCAGCATATCCCTGGCCAAACAGGTCTGTCCACACTCTCTGATCCTCATTTCCTCTATTGCAGGGATATTTAATTAAAATTCAAGGAGGTCCGGTCACTAAAATCTTCTTCTGGCTGAGGTCCGAAAATATATGTCCCCATTAGTGTTCCCCCTTACATCAGGGTCCCCCTCCAGAGTAATTTATTACATTGGGTGCCAATCAGACTTCCCTCATAAATCAGTTGCCACCATCAGAGTACCCCCCTCTATCAGGTGTCCCCATCAGAGTGCCCCTTTAAGTAATGTGTTCCCGTCAGAGTGCCCACATACATCAGGCATTTCCAACTGAGTGCCCCCTTACATTGGACATTCCAATCAGAGTTTGCCTTTACATCAGGTTTCTGCATCAGAAGGCCCCTAACATTTGGTGTCTCCCATCAGTGTGCCCCCCTACATCAGTTGTCCCCATTATATATGGTTCCCCCATCATGGTGACACCTTACATAGGGTGTGCCCATCAGCGTGCCCCCTTACATTAGGTATCGCCATCAAAGTGCAACTTTACAACATGTATCCCCATCACATCAGTTGTCCCCATCAGAGTGCCCCTTTACATGAGGTATCCCCATCACAGTGCCACCTTACATCAGTTATTCCCATTAGAGTGCCCCCTTTCACTCAAAGTACCCCTTTCTATCATATTTCCCCAGAGTGCTCGTTTACATCACATGTGCCCATCAGAGTGCCCCTTTCCACAGTATGTGCCCATGTGTGCCCCCTTAACATAAAATGTGCCCATCGGAGTGCCCCTTAACATAAAATGTGCCCATCGGAGTGCCCCTTAACATAAAATGTGCCCATCGGAGTGCCCCTTAACATAAAATGTGCCCATCGGAGTGCCCCTTAACATAAAATGTGCCCATCGGAGTGCCCCTTAACATAAAATGTGCCTGTCAGAGTGCCCCTTTACATAAAATAAGAGGGGCATGCTGATGGGCACATTTATATTAAGGGGGCACTCTGATTCTTTGTTGTGCCCATTGTACTGCAGAAGTGATCATTCTCTTCTACAATCTATTTGTGCTTTTTGATTTTGATTTGTTCAATATTTCTTACATACTGGTTATTTTTATAGGTATTAAGTTTTTTTCTATTATAAAGATCTGATACGTTGTTTTTTGTATATGAATTTATGAAGAATATCTTTCCGACTTCATTAGTGCAATATATTTTAGGAAGTGCGATCACACCCCTACAGCCATGGACCATGAAATATTCAAATGATAGTTATTAGCAGGGATTTGGCAATAGTCTACTTGAGTGCTACAGAAACAACACAGACACCATTTTTCTGGTTATATCAAACAAGAACATGCAGCGCTACTATAATTCCATGATATAATCATTTAGAGTGTCTAGACAAAAAATGGTATTGTGAATACCACTTAATCATAAGGTGGATATGGTAATATCTAAACCGTCCAAAAATGATGAGAATGGTGACTATGAATCTTCACCAAGAGTGTCCTTGCAGTGCATCGTGTCAAATCTCAGTGAAACAATAGTGAAGAAATTGGTGACTTTTGTGACCTTGTTTGTTCCCACAGAGATGAGTGTAGATTGCACTAACCAGAAAGCGCAATGGTAATGCGCATTTGAGTGTTAACCAACTCCTGGTCCTCTGCCTGTTGAAACTGGATCACTGGGAAAGGTCATCTGGCCTGCAACAGCTGGGCAGAAATCACAACCTCTAGGTCTCCAGGTACCAGGGGATATCTACTCGTCTCACCAGCAGGGGGAGATGCCTCGATCACTGTGTGGCCACCAGATCATCCCAAATATGCCTTGGAGGGGGTCTCGGGAGTAACGAGCCAGAACAACAAAAAATACTGATAGTGTGGTATTTATATTATCCACCAAGATATAATAGATACAACATCAGATTTGCTACTCACATGCTGTAGTAGGTAGGTAGCTAGGGAGTAATAAAAATCCAAAATGGCCACCGGCTGTCCACAGGGGCCGTGTAGTGTGACGTCACAGGGTATATAGGGCACCTCCTAATGCGTTTCGTGCACTTACACGTTGTCGAACCATTTCTCTGGTTGTATAGGATAATACGGTGTCATTGCAGATTGTGTCTATGAACTATGTACGTAATTCTTCTATATCACCATAGCAGATCACTACCTCACCGTATCTTACCTGGGCAGCATGGTTCACAATTGTCTGCGATACCAAGGGTTCTATAAAACCAATGGAGTTATGTGGCTCAGCAGGCATAGACCTCACCTATTAGGCGCCAAGTCACAAAAAAAAAAATGTTTAAGTGTATCTAAACCTAACGTAGGGAAATAAAGTGTTAGAACCCCTGCCATGTTTTTATTGCTGGGGAGATTTACCCTTTATTTGTCCTAGTGACCATTGTCACCTGAATTGAAAGTAAGGTGACATCCAAACTTCTGAGTTTTCCGCTGAACAGGCATAGAGGGAGAACTGTTCCACTGACAATTGTCTAATAGGGGGAAGATTCTATCTAATTGGACACAGACAGCAAAAAACAAACAAAAATAAAAAAGGTTGACTTTCCTGCTCACTCTAAAGCTAAAAAGAAGAATTGTGGCTTTCCATGTACTTTATTAAAGTAAAAACCAAGTACAACGCTATTATTGTACTATGCCATTATTACAACAAACAATAATCCTGGATGTTAAAAATAAAAAAATAAAGTGCAAGGCAAACTTGGCAGATTTCCAGAAACTTAGAAAGTGTAAAAACAAAATCCTGTCATATCCAATTGTATGCGTGTACTATGTATATTAAATATAAATTAAAGGATTTTTATAAGAAATGGTTGTGTGAGTTAGGTTTCGTAACAGGCTTGTAAAAAAAAAAATTAGATTTTTTTTTTCCTTTAATGGTTGAACTGGATGGACTTTTTGTCTTTTTTTCAGCCAGACTAACTATGTAACTATGTAAGATCTATCAGTAAAATTTTTATTTTACAGTTTTGCCCCCTACGGGATTTAGTACATGTAGTTCTTTGTTCCATTTTCTAACCATAGTTATGAGATTCAACCTGACCCTCCTCCTTCCCCATACTGCAGTTGAATCGACAACAGCTGTAAAGGAGATGGCTGATTCATAGCCGCAGCTTGGCTGGGCGCTGCTTGTCGCAGGAAAGTGTTCAATGTCAAGAAGAATGCAGAAGGAAGGGGTAGGTGTCAGCTTCTGCATTCTTCTTGCTGTTGCTTGTCTGTGGAAAGTGCAGCTATAAATCAGCCATCTCCTTCACAGCTGTTGTCAGATTGACCACAATAGATATGGTGGGTGGGTGGTTGAACTGCATAACTAGGGTTACAACAGACTCTGTCCCATGTTTCTAAACCAAGTTATGAGGTGTAACCTGCTTTCCTTCCCTACTGCCATGGTCATTCCAACAACAGCTGTGAAGGAGATGTTTGATTCATAGCTGCAGTTTATCTCAGCTCTGAACACTTTCCTTAGACAAGCAACAGCAAGAAGAATGCAGAGGGAGGGAGGAGCATCAGTTTCTGCTTTCTCCTTGCTGTTACTTGCCTTGGGAAAGCGCTCACAGCCAAGACACACTGCAGCTATGAATCAGCCATCTCCTTAACATTTGTTGTCGGTTTTTCCATAGCAGGAGAGCCTACGTGTGACAACTGTAGCACATCTATATTTTTGAGCTTCAAGCTCTTTTTTAGCTGTGTTTTTCACATGAAAAAGCATGCCTCTGTATGACGCATTTGGGGTTCCACTCACAATAAACCTGCAATGTTTCGCAAATGCACACAAAATCATGCATCATTGCACATGATCATAAATTGCTATAGTGTGAATGCAGCCTTAGGCAGTGCGCTTTCATGTGCTTTAGATGCGTTACCATTGAACTCTATACAACATGCGTTTTGGTGAAAGCACATCAAAAGATGCAGCAAGCAGGTTTTTTTTTAAACTCGTTGCACCTAAAGTGCATGGAAAACACACGTCAGAGCCTTAGACAATGATCACAGGAACACACATACACACGTATATTGTTATATCTGAGGTTTATTGGTTCATCATAGCATTGCACAATGGAATCTCCCTCACCGCTCCTCACTGAACCACAGCCTCTAGGTACAAAGAAGCAGAATCCTGTTTATTTCTGCTGTCAGAAGAAAAAAAATGAAACAACTGTATAAAAATACACAAAATGTATCATAAAATATTTGTTCTATAAAACTGATCAGTAAAGAAACTGTCTGCTCTAAAAAGGTGCCTATCAGAAAATGTGCAAAGGCTATTCTTTATACACATATACAAAATGATAAAATACATCCGTGGGATTGGAAGAGAATTGAACCCGGATTGTACATCCTATTCAGTAGTCAAATCCATCTGTCTATCGGTCTGTCCTTATCTACAAGCCGCCCAGTCTGTGTGCTACAAGGGAACTACGCTTCATTTCTCAGGGGCTTGCGCTGCTCTCCATTACAGGCCCTTCTGTATAATGACAGGTCCTCTTCATGGCCCTTGTTTATTGTAGAACTAAAGTCATGGTATTGCTCAGATAGTTGTGTTCAGAAAATTGTTTCCAAATTCTAAAATATAGGTAAGAATGAATATATCAATAACTGTAGTTTTAAAGTGTATCCAACCCTCCCTCCCCCCACACCCCTAAAAAAAAATATTATTTAGCTTACCAATCCTTAAAGCTCAACGTTACCCTAATAACTTGATAAAAAATAATGTTCTTTAGCGAGGAACATACATTCCACATAATTATTTATGCTACAGAGGCTGCCATTTTGCTGAAGCCCAGAGCCCCACTAAATCTTTTAAGATATCAGCACATTGGACTCTAGTGGCTCTGGTCTTCGGCACAGTGCCGAGAATAAAGAACAACTGAGCATGTGCAGAGCTGGGTGGGACAGTAGATTACTGGATTTTACACCGTATGGGCATTTACTTTAACGTTTTACATAGCTATACCTGCAAAAGGGGCCAGCAAGAAGTGATTTAGCAGGACTTAATTTTCTGATTAAAGTTTTGCTGTAAAAGTGGTGGCTGTAGTTTTCTTTTTTTACACTTTTTTTCTTATATTGCACCTTGTGATCCAGCCAGTAACACACTTCCTGTCTTAGGGTGTCTCCACTCCACTGGAGGAACAATGGAGACACATTTAGACAGCAGCCTGGTCTTCCTGGGAAAGGCTAGTATTCGATGGACTAATAGATTTAGATGGACTTGACTATCAAATTAAAGCCAAACTCTAGGTAGCACTTTAAACCTCTTATTCAACAATTAACAAATGTGGCAGTAGGGATGGTGGGTGTGAACGCTCACTCCCTGTACATATTCATCCATGGTGCCCAATGTTTTTGTGCTGAGAGAGAACATGCTACACACTCCCAGCAGTGAATGAGCGGTCACAGACAGCTCCAGATCTCTGTTTATGATCAGGAGCCAGCAGGACAAGCTTCTTATCATTTGACCAGTAGGACAGCCAATCACAAGGATCAGGTGATCAGAAAGTCTGCCCTGCGTCTCGGTGTTGAGACCCAGTTAAAGGGCCATCAGGAGGGGGTTAGAAAGGGGTTAAAGTGGAACTAAATTCTAACTTTGAATAATTGTGAGCAGGTAGGCTGTTTATTGTAGAAGAGACATATCATGCCTGTTTACTATTTTGGATAGTAATTTACCATTTATATTACAATGAATTTTACTATTTTGAATTGGCAGCTGAAAATAAAGAAAAATACCTAAAAAAAAAAGAAAACTAATGCAGCCTCCAACATCTGAGAACCGCTAAGCTGCAAATACATTTTTGATTTTGGGTTTAGATACACTAAGTACAGTTGTGTGCCTGAACTAGCGGATGTTTATATAGTGTCACGGGTCCCTTCATTTCGGTCTATAAATGGTGAACAACACGGAGCAATCAGCACAGACCAGGTCCGGTGTGTACATTAGCTGAGACTCTGTATCCTGTCAGTAGGGACAGATTTATACATGGAGCCATAGACAGGATAGATGAGCTCCGTGTCTGGCCTGGCATTCTTTCCTATGTACCAGACTCTGCCCCCTTCTCATTGTCCCAGAGTCTAATGCCGAGATACCGAGGCAATGTAGAGGCCTTTCTCCAGCTGTGCAATGCTGCATCCAGCATTTATGGGCCAAGAAACTATTAGATTTACTATTGTACACATTAAATAGCTCAGGCACACACATTTGTTGAAAAGTATGGACATTCTTGACGTAAAAGTGTCCCGCCATCCCATTCCTGGAATCTAAGCACTGGTTGAGAGCTACAGTCAACCGAACAATCGGCACATCAGACACTTCTGGGAGTGTCAAATTCCAGCATCCCCCCACCAAGGGTTGTGGTTTAATCCGCCAGCCCCTACTTCACCATAATGACTTAGGCACCAGTGGATGGAACCATAGCTCACAGCAGAGGGAACAGGAAGCCAACACTCCTAGAAGTATCAGATGTGAAGATTCTTCAGAGCCTCCTAGCTCTTCAAGAGAGCGGAGATTCCAGTAACGGGCAGCAGGATAGGTTGGGGATGTTTTTTTATTTAAATTTAAAGCAATTAATTAAATGTAAATTTAAATTGTCTGCAGAATTCAAATCAGTATATCAGTCTGGGCTATGGACCGGCGCACGTGATCACTCAGTGGATCCATTAATATTCTGTGGAGCAAGAGATGAGACTTCCCAGCTCTGCTTTCTACAAACCTCAGTCTCACTCCTCCTGCAGTATTTTCCATAAAATTAAACCCAACAGGGTGAGCAACATTCCCTTGTGTCTGCAGCATAAAGACCGGTGTGGATATCTCACCCCAAGGATTTGCAAGTGATACGCCAATCTAAAGCTGAACTACCAGTGGAGATCTGCACCATAACATTGTGGTTCACGATACGGATGAGACTGGAGAAATATAGCCTTTAGAAAATATTAAATGTAAATATACTAATACTGCTTAGAGACCTGTAATCACCACACACTGAAGAGTAGTTAAATATGGGATAATCATGACCAATCTCTTTCATTTTAAAGGACATGTCTACTTTTGGTTACACCCTACTTCTGCACTAGCTAGGGGGCGCCCTGCAGCAGATGCCTCCAGAAGGCAAATTGATAGGTGACCCCCAATCGTCCAGCCTCCAGTGGCTGAACCCAAGAGGTGCCACGCCTAGTCTCCACAAGATAGAAGATGGCTGGATAAACAGTTTTGTGCAAAAGTGAACAGTTCCTTTAAGGGAAAGCGTAGGGAAAAGCGGCTGATTTTTATTTTTGGGAACTGTTTTTAGGTCAAATTTAAAAATAAGAGACATAAGTGCTGCTTGCTCTGTTGTGTGCAAGCCAATCATAAGCTGGACCAAGGCGCTTTTGGGGGTGTATCACTGGGAGACCTCTAGCCAATCAATGCACAGCAAAATGTGCGACTGGATTGGTATGACACCCAGAACAAGGAAAAAATGTTCAATCACAAGTGCGCTTTGCTTTCCGCACATTTATGCCATTATGTATATCAAATGTATATGTCTGTATCAGAAATAAAGAGATTGTTAAGTGGAAGGATGTTGTACATTCGCAGTGTATTTAATACACAAAACTCCATCACAGCAATGGCCTGTGACTATTCGCTCTGCCTAGATGAACACACTGGGGCAGACCTAATGCAACCAATCAGAATCCTTGTTTCTTCAAAAGGCAAAACCTGATTGGCTGCCAGGAACAGCAGTTCATTTTTTTGCCCCCTATTCATAAATGAGCCCCATTTTAATGATCATAAAAAGGAAGTGGCCTTTCTCCATTGCTACCAGGCTTTGGTTGGCATTCTGGGACTTGCAGTCCTACAGCTTCAAAAGCCTCTTCCCCCCCAAGGTCACGCCTCTGCCTAATGAGCCTGTTCCCGACTCCGCCCCGTTTGCTAACTTCTTGAGTCAGTACAATGCAGTCTGGTTAATGCAAGCAAAATCCTGTCTTCTGCTCTGGACGTACTAGCTGATTCCAAGTTCTAGAGTAGAAAAACCACATTCTCATAAATATTGTTCAAGTGATATCAGCAGCAAACAAATGAAAACTGTCATCCCGGGAAAAAAGGCACAAATGTTCTCTAGGTGATATGAAATCCAGGTACAGGCGTCTGTAGGGTGATCGTCTCACGTGTACTCCGTCTTCCGGATGTAATTGGATGGCACGTACCCGCGCCGCCCTTCCACTTCAGCCAACCACCATTCGCTGTTCCCGTTCATGTCTTTGAACTCCAGGATCCTGAGTCTCTGATTGGCCGATACTGTAAGTTCGTTGGGGGAGCGTGCCCTAAAGGTGTATACTGCATAATACACCTGCAAAGATACAAGGAGAAAAACTGATCATCATCACATTCTGCCAATAATACAGATACAACAACTGGACCAGTACAACCAAACCCAAAGCCTGTAGCGTACGGCGCAAAGCTGACAGGCAGCACAGTGGCTTGGTGGTTAGCACTTCTGCTTTTGCAGAATGGGGATCTCTGGTTTGAGTCCTGGCCAGAACACTATCTGCATGGAGTTTGCATGTTCTCCCTGTTCTTTCATGGACCTTTGGCTGTAGGCTCCTTGAGAAAAGAGACATGTGAATGTACAAGTATGTAACATGCTGCTGCTATATAAATAAGTGTAATAAATGTTATTTTTCAAAATGTATTATAGGTATTTATTAAATCTGTCAATTTACAGAGCGCTTACATAAATTTTACACTGACATCAGTCCCTGCGCCCATGAGCTTACAATCGAAGGTTCCTTCTTCCCATGAATACATACTAGGGCCAATTTAAAGAGGAGCCAGGTAACCTACAAGCATGTCTTTGAAGTGTGGGAGGAAGCTGGAGTATCTGGAGGTAACCCACACCAGCACAGGCAGAACATGCAAACTCCATGCAGGTAATGTCATGGTTTGGATTTGATCTGAGGACCCAAGTGCTGCAAGACAGGAGTGTTTCTTGGCCCCATAATAGCACTCATCAAGAGGAACTCATCTGGACAGATGCTGGTTGGCAGGTTTCTTTCTCAATGAAAAACAGACCATGGAGCCAGTAAGATTTTCTATATGAAAACCAATACAAAAATACTTTTCACAGGACAGACCGTCAGGTTTCTTTGAATACATGCAATGCTATAGTTGTCCACAAGAGGATGGCATTTATCTAGGCTACAAGCAAACAGTTTCTTCTGCACTGCCTGACCATGCATTTTCCAAGAGAAGTCCTCTCCCTAGCCATGAAGCTTTTTATAATATTCTATTGTTGTGGGCAGATTCTGCAACCTGCCCAAATAAGATCATAAAAGTAGTTTAACTGTTAACAAAATGCATGAAAGAACAAATGGTATTAATATTAGAATTATTATGGAAGATAATCTCATTGGTGCAATTTAGCACCCACAATAACCCAACTTACAATACTTTCTCACAAGTGTAATAAAAGCGCCACACCCTTAATACTTTAAAGCAGCAATTTCACCTCAAAGAAACCAAATAAATTTCTTAGTGCTATAACTTAAATAAAGGAATGCGCTAAATCCACAAACTATTCCTAATTTAGTGTACAAACATTAGTGCAAAAGATATATATATCTATTCTCAATTAATATCAAAAAATATCAAAATTATGTGCAAAACTATTTTTTAGTGCATAAGTAATTTAAATAATTAAATCAGTGAATATAAAAATTGTCCAATTTTGAATTTCTTCAAATGTCCAAACAAATCCTTTTCAAATTCAAGTGCTCTCAAAGAAATTGTGCCAAAATCCACCACCAAAGTAAAGTTGGGTAACTCACCAGAGCTCCATGCTGATCAATCTCTAGATCACCAAAAAACGCTTTTTGCTCTGGGAGCAGATGCAATGAATCAACTTCTCAGGTGTGATGATCAATAGCTACACAATCATCCATAAGGTAGGTATCCACCACTCAATATAACGGTTCCAGGAGCATTATATCACTCTCTCTTTTTATATCTCTCCACCGAGGTCATGTTTGGGAATGAAAGAAAAAATCATGGTGCAGCCAGTTTTTTTATAAAAGTATCCAACAATTTAATAAAGATTTCCACTCACAAAAAAGGTGTCTTCACCGACACCAGTATAACAGCATAAAACAGCAAATGCTGACGTCTGTGGAGAGGATTGAGTCACGAGCGCTGTAGTGAATGTGCGGGGAACAGGAGACTGTTGTGAGTGGAAATCTTTATTAAATTGTTGGATACTTTTATAAAAAAACTGGCTGCACCATGATTTTTTCTTTCATTCCCAAACATGACCTCGGTGGAGAGATATAAAAAGAGAGAGTGATATAATGCTCCTGGAACTGTTATATTGAGTGGTGGATACCTACCTTATGGATGATTGTGTAGCTATTGATCATCACACCTGAGAAGTTGATTTATTGCATCTGCTCCCAGAGCAAAAAGCGTTTTTTGGTGATCTAGAGATTGATCAGCATGGAGCTCTGGTGAGTTACCCAACTTTACTTTGGTGGTGGATTTTGGCACAATTTCTTTGAGAGCACTTGAATTTGAAAAGGATTTGTTTGGACATTTGAAGAAATTCAAAATTGGACAATTTTTATATTCACTGATTTAATTATTTAAATTACTTATGCACTAAAAAATTGTTTTGCACATAATTTTGATATTTTTTGATATTGAGAATAGATATATATATCCTTTGCACTAATGTTTCTACACTAAATTAGGAATAGTTTGTGGTTTTAGCACATTCCTTTATTTAAGTTATACAATACTTTCTGTTACGGGGACCAGCTGCCACCATAGAAATAGACGGCAATAAAAGACATTTAAAGTGTTTCTAAAGACTGAAGGCTTTTTACCTTAATGCATTCTCTGCAGCTGCCACCTCTACCCCCCCCCCCTTATACTTACCCGATCTTGATCCAACGCTGTACATGAGCGGCTCTCACCGATCTCTCTCTCCACATAAGCTCAGAGACAGCAGAGGGAGTCTTTGGCTGCTGCTGTCAATCATAGCCATCAGCAGAAAGCAGGAGGCAGGGTTAAGCTGTGCCGTGTGTGTCAATGGGCACATGGAGCGCAGCTTTAAATTGAGCCTGTGCGAGTGCCCCCATAACAAACAGCTTGCTATGGGGGCACTCGTCAGGGGGAGGAGCTATGAGCACCAGCAGGGGACCTTAGAAGAGAAGGATCTGAACTGCTCTGAGCAAAACCACTGCACAGAACAGGTAAGTCGCACATTAAAAACAAAAATTCTAACCTTTACAATCGCTTTAAATAATGTGGAAAAGAGTGAAGACTCTACCCAGGGGGGGCACACAGCAATAAAAGCAGACAAACACGGTCTATGTCTTCCTGAGTACAAACATCAATATAGCTGACTAATAGGCTGCAATACCAAACTTCATCAGCAGGTGGTGTTAAAAAGGGACATATCCAGCCCTGGGGGCAGATGAGAGATTTACAACCACTTTAGCACACCAATATCAATAAACATCTAAATGAAATGTAAAACAGAACATACAGTAGCACATGCTGAAAATTAACGGTGTATACCGCCATATAATAAGCCCCATCCAGTCTCACCTGGTTCCCCTCTTGCTCAGAGCCTTCTTGTTCTTTTTCTGTTGCTGTAGCAAGTCCTTTCTTCCTCAAGCCCCTGCGATTGGTGGAGACCTGCCCTTTGTCCCCATTGCTTGGTAATGTTGAGTTACTTCCATTTTCAACCTGGTTGCCCCGTCTTTTAGAGTCCATCTGTTGGGCAGAGTCGGTTAAGCTTTCTCGCGATTGTCTCTGCTCCTTCTCCATTGCCTGGGCTGATATTCCAGAGTCTGTTTCACTGGCCCTTTTAAAGGTTCCATCCACAACTGAGCCAGCTTTGGATGGAGCACACAAGTCCAATGGGTTGCTGCTTGTTACTGGGGAGTCTGCGGTTTTTGAAGTGGAGGCATTGGTGAAGGTAACAGAGGCGTTGCTTGCGTTGATGGATAAAGTGCTGTTGCTATTCTGCCTTGAAAAATTAGGAGAGGAGCCACCATAGCCAGATTCATTGGAGGAATGGCTGCCGATGGAAGCGTCCGAGTGGCTGCGCCGAGGATTATATGGCTTCAGAAATGAGCTGTAAACAAATCCCTTGGTGACTGTTGAAAAGAAGAATAAAGGCAGGTCAAAGAGCAGACCGTCACATCTTACCAGAGCTGTTGTTACTATTCCTACCACTAGAAAAAGTGCCCTCAGGACCATTTTGGACACATGGTTCAAACAAGCTCTTGGCTCTGCTAGATTCCCAAGTGGTACACACATGACAACATGTACATGAAACCTAAAACAGGCTTCATTAATAGTGCCCTGTGCAGATTTTGTGACCACGTTCCTTAAATCCAAGGCTGGAGCGTGAGGACACATAACAACTGCAGGCGAAAACAACACCCTCTACTAGGATAACCAATTTTACACAGAAATTGCTCTTGTTTTATTGACCCTAACCTGCACTAGCATATTGTTGAAATGTTAATGGCCGAAATTTAGAAAAAAAAATTAAGAACATCTAGAAACATTTATTTGTGCCTACAATGAGAAACATACATTTTGTCTTGAATTCCTCCAGAATAACAGCCATGCACGTCCTGCACCTTAAGCCTCACAGTTGTATATCTGCATTGTACAGGACACTGCTTGGGGGGGGTACAGGTCACTACTTTGAGGAGAGGGGATGTGAAGGGGGTAGAGGACACAGCACTGGGGGGCACAGGACACTACTGTGGGGGGAGGGGAGGGAAGCAGAAGACACAACATTGGGGGTACAAGACACTACTCTGGGGGGGAGTGGGGCAGAGGACACTACAGCGGGGCAAAGGGGGTGATGTAAAGGGGGCAGAGGACACTGGGTTGGGAGGTGGGTGTACAAAACACTACTGTGGGGGGAGGGGGGAAGAGGACACTGTTATGGGGACAGAGGAAACTACAGTGAGAAGGTGATGTGAACAGGGCAGAGGACACTACTGTGGGGTGTGATATGGTTGGGGGCAGAGGAAACTATTGTGACACACTTTGTGTTCTTCATGCCGTCTTTTTATTTGGAGCTTGATAGAGAGAAAAAAAAAACTAAGGGCGCTGCCTAGTAATCCCCCCCTGGATGTTTGCTCTCTTCCATGTTGTCCAGGTAGATCTCAACCTCTGAAAGGATGCCTACCCCTGATCTAGATCATCTAAGCCACTGATGCTTCAGGCTGCTAGTCTCACAAGATTTGGAGTGAAATTTTGTAATTCTACAACTTTGCTGATCAATGTTCTCTTTGTTGGAAAGGAAGCTGTATCTGAGGATGTGCAGTGCAAAGACCTCCTTGCTTCTGCTTCATTCATTCTGGGCAGCAAAGTGGTTAGCACTTCCACCTAGCCGGCCTAGGGTTATTGATTTGAATCCCAACCACAACAGTACCTGCCTGGAGTTTGAATGTTCTCCCTGCATCTGTGTGGGTTTCCTCCAGGTACTCCAGTTTTCTCCCACATGCCAAAGACATGTTGGTAAGTTAATTAGCTCGTCTAAATTGGCTCTAGTGTATATGAATGTAAATGCTGCGTAAACTGACAGTGCTATATAAATACCTGAAATAAATGAATAAATAAAATGAATTATGTGAATCTGTGCTTCCTCTACCCTTCCTGTCACTCATTCTTCAGATCTAATTCTTCAGATCATCAGTCATGGCGCAGTTTTGACATGAGGAAGCAAAGTCCTTCCATACCATAATGGCTACCTCCACACAGGCATAGTGCAGAACAAGGCACAGTAAGTCAGTAATAGGAAATGATCAGCTGCAGGGAGCCTACATGCAAGTGCTGGTGACAAGACCTTTGCCCTTCTACTGTCGCTTTTAGGCACAACACAGATCCCCTTTCAGAAGAGATGACTGCATTTCTACCAATGTTAGGCATAAAAGGGTGATTGCTAACTGCACAGTGGAAAGCTGCTTGTTTTCCTTTACATTGGCCTACTATGCCCAATGGTAGATCCAAACCTGCCTAAATCTATGCAGATGGCACATGGCCAGCCTAAGGAAAGCCAAATAAAGCCCTCTCACCTCCATTATCTACCAGCCATCGGTTCTGGCTGCCCATCGGGTCTTGTTGTTTAATAACGCCAACAAGGTCACCCTCCTGCACGCACACATCCAAATCCTGAGCAGCATTGAAGTTGCGGTCCGCCTGGAAGAGTTTTTCTGGTGGATAACGAGCCAGTAACAGTGCCCGATGTTCATCTGTCTGTGGTATGTATTTGGCCTAAGAGAAGAGACACAGGAGCACAGATGTCTTCATATCAGAAAACAACATGGGACAACATATTATTAAGTGCTATTTGTCCTGAGTAGAGCGTAGGATTACTTACGGGACTTGGTACGGTCTTTCTAGCAGACTGCCGCTCTATAGTTTTTCTCTCAAAAGGCTTCTTGGCTGGAGGAGGGTTTTCAGGGAAAAAGGTGAAGACCTGGAGCTGTTGTAAGACCTTACTGTGCTCCTCCTGGAATAAGGAGATCAGGTTCCCTTCTCTCCCACCAATGCCCAACAGCTGCCAACAGAAAGACATTCATGAAGAATAAATCCTTGTTTTACGCTTCCAATAAAAATGTATTAGGAGGGGATGTAGAGTAACTATAGCTGGGCTCAAACAGGGTAAAACATTTACAGTAAAATTTATGTTCAGCAAAATGACAGTATAAGCACAATGCAAATTCTATAGATGCAAATAAATGCAAGGTATTACAAATGATTCCCCCGTAATGGGTTAAAAGAAACTTGTAGTGAGAGAAACATGGAGGCCACCACTGCCTCTCCTGAATAATCGTTTCCTTGGCCATACTGATCCATTGGTTTCAGTATCATCCGAGTCACTGACCGGAGACAAGTATGAAGATTAGCAACATTGACATTTTGCCAAACTTTCTGATTTGCATGCTTGTTCAATGACTCAAATGGGCTGATTTCCTAAAACTGAAAAGTTCAATATCTGGTGCAACTCTGCATAGAAACCAGTCAGCTTTAAGGTTTTATTGTCAAAGCTTAACTGAACAAGCTGTTAGTAAATCAACCCCAAAGTATTGAATCCCCCAGATAGCCAGCCAATTAGCGTTTGAAGCAGGTCAGCAATGGCAGTCCTGTATTTGTCTTGGTACAGGAAGACATGGGTGTAGGAGCAATTTTTTGTCACAAGAATCTCCTGACTAATCAAACACTTGGGACTATGATATGCAATATACAGGTGAAATTCAAAAAATTAGAATAGCGTGCAAAAGTTCATTTATTTCAGTAATGCAACTTAAAAGGTGAAACTAATATATGAGATACACTCATTACATGCAAAGCAAGATAGTTCAAGCCGTGATTTGTCATCATTGTGATGATTATGGCTTACAGCTCATGAAAACCCCAAATCCACAATCCCAGAAAATGAGAATATTGTGAAAAGGTGCAATATTCTCGGCTCAAAGTGTCCCACTCTAATCAGATAATTAAGCCATAACACCTGCAAAGGGTTCCTGAGCCTTTAAATGGTCTCTCAGTCTGGTTCAGTAGGAATCACAATCATGGGAAAGACTGCTGACCTGACAGTTGTGCAGAAAACCATCATTGACACCCTTCTTAAGGAGGGAAAGCCTCAAAAGGTAATTGCAAAAGAAGTTGGATGTTCCCAAAGTGCGGTATCAAAGCATATTAATAGAAAGTTATGTGGAAGGGAAAAGTGTGGAAGAAAAAGATGCACAAGCAGCAGGGATGACCGCAGCCTGGAGAGGATTGTCAGGAAAAGGCCATTCAAAAGTGTTGGGGACTTTCACAAGGAGTGGACTGAGGCTGGAGTCAGTGCATCAAGAGCCACCACACACAGACGGATCCTGGACATTCAAATGTCGTATTCCTCTTGTCAAGCCGCTCTTGAACAACAAACAACGTCAGAAGTGTCTTACCTGGGCTAAAGAAAAACAGACCTGGTCTGTTGCTCAGTGGTCCAAAGTCCTCTTTTCTGATGAGAGCAACTTTTGCATCTCATTTGGAAACCAAGGACCCAGAGTATGGAGGAAGAATGGAGAGGTACACACTGCAAGAGGATTGAAATCCAGTGTGAAGTTTCCACAGTCTGTGTTGATTTGGGGAGCCATGTCATCTGCTGGTGTTGGTCCTCTGTGCTTTATTAAGTCCAGGGTCAACGCAGCCGTCTACCAGGAGATTTTGGAGCACTTCATGCTTCCATCTGCAGACGTGCTTTATGGGGATCCTGACTTCATTTTCCAGCAGGACTTGACACCTGCCCACACTGCCAAAAGCACCAAAACCTGCTTCAATGACCGTGGGATTACGGTGCTTGATTGGCCAGCAAACTCGCCTGACCTGAACCCCATAGAGAATCTATGGGGCATTGCCAAGAGAAAGATGAAACATGAGACCGAACAATGCAGAAGAGCTGAAGGCTGCTATTGAAGCATCCTGGTCTTCCATAACACCTCAGCAGTGCCACAGGCTGATAGCTTCCATGCCACGCCGCATTAGGCAGTAATTGCTGCAAAAGGGGCCCAAACCAAGTACTGAGTACATATGCATGCTTATACTTTTCAGAGGTCCGATATTGTTCTATGTACAATCCTTGTTTTATTGATTGCATGTAATATTCTAATTTTCTGAGATTATGGCTTACAGATCATGAAAACTCCAAATCCACAATCATCACAATTATGACAAATCACGGCTCGAACTATCTTGCTTTGCATGTAATGAGTCTATCTCATATATTCGTTTCACCTTTTAAGTTGCATTACTGAAATAAATGAACTTTTGCATGATATTCTAATTTTTCCAGTTTCACCTGTAGGATAGCACTTTTACTACACAAACAAACTTAGCTATGTGTCCTCTTAAGCGTAACACAGCTTAGCTCAACAAAACCATCAGCACAGTTTATTATTAACCAAAGAAAGTTACATGTGTCCTTCAGAAGCCAAGGTGGCCTACCACTACACTTTCTGCAGCTATATAAACGGCTTGGTCTGCGTGTCTTTGGAAGAGCATTTCCTAGCCAGACAATACAAGTGGGTTGTACTGATATGATTCATTCAGGATTCCCAGAGCTGCTGATCTAGCCTGAAGACCTCACCAACCTTTCCAATACATGGCTACAGACATTGTAATAATCACGAGAGAGGAGGATGAGGGATGAAGGCACCCCCATAGGAGCCAATTATTCTGCAGCAACGTTTACATTTTACATATGTAACTGTGCCTACTGAATGATCTTTGCACACATATATTCAACTTTCTACAGTAAATCTGCATTCCATGGAAATAGCTATGCCTACTGAATGCTCTCTGTACACCTATACACAACATTCAGCAGGAAAATCAATATTCCCCAGATTCCCCAAGCACTGGTTGACAATGGCTTAACCATAAACACAGTTTGACATGATCTAGATACAATGGATGCTTTATAGGGAACCTGAAATATGGACCTTCCTCTGATGACTTGTTTCTGAAGGTGCAGGGTCTGGGGCGGTCATCCTAATCCTGGCTTCACTAAGTCATATGTCCATGACCTTGAACAAGTACACAGTATGGGAGTGCACACTTCACTGGCTTCATTCTGCTTTCTTAGGCAATAGGAGCAGCAAGGAAAAGAATGACATCCCTGGAACCTAAACTTTTAAAAACATGTCATCAATGCAACCCCTCACATTTCTGTCTTCAAAAGGTCCTCTTAAGAAGCCAGCAACAGGACCCAGAAAATACATGACATAACTTACATCTAGCAGAGGCTTCAACTCCTCCAAGGCGAGCTTCACAAAGTCGCAGTGAACGTTGGCATAGCCGCGCACACAGCTCGCAAACAGCTCCTTGGCGTAGTTATGGAATTTGGGCAGCTCATCCAAAAGCTGGGCATTCAAAGCCTCATAATTGTTCCTGGCAGACTGAAGCTCATCTAAGGTCCTCTTGTCCTTCAGCTTCTCAGCCTTCTCGGTGCAGTTATGGTAGTCCAGGAGCTTGTCAAACCTTTTCTGCACCAGCTTGTGTGGGCCAGCAAACATTGTAAGGAGCTGGGTGAGAGGAGAGATGACCAGCTTCTCCGTTCTTTCTTTCTGTGTGGAAGATAAGCGAGATTTATGTCAGCGTATGGCCTAAAGACTAACAAAGATGGTGAATATTGTATTGAAATAATTAGGGGCTTATCATGGGGATAGAAAAAACTTAAAATGTACAGTAAAATGTGACCTCCATTCAAAGCAAAGCAACAGATTTTCTTTCACTGGCCTGAGAAAGCACCTAGGGTAGGTATAAGAGGCTACTGTCTGCAGGAGCCCCATGGGTCACACAGTAATTGTCAAGGAGCTATATGCAGCACTCGGCTGCTGGTTGGGCGCCATGGACCTATGGTCACCCTATAGCCTGGGTGATGAGAAATGACAGCTCTACTCACATGTGTAAGATTTCTGCTTTACTTTTACACCTGGCCCAAGCAGATACAGGGCTCAGTTCACTAAAGGATATTGCATGTGATATTTGGGCAATGTACCCATGTATCTACGTGCTATTTAAGGAATATATATATATATATATATATATATATATATATATATATATATATATATATATATATATACACACACACACACGTATACATACACACACATATACATATATATATATACACACACACGCACAATTACTATCTGGTTGTTAAGGAGCCCGTATCCACCCTGGCAAAGCACCAGCATGTTGATGAGTAAGGACAAGGAGCTCTTCACCACAATCCTGGCCCACTGTTGAGTGTCTGTGGAGGTGATTTATCAGAATCTGGAAGTCTCCTTTAACAAGGACCCCCCTGATCCTGCCCCCCCTTTCCCTACTCATTCAACCAAAAAAAATAGACTGTGCCCTAGAAATAAACACACCAAAGTCCTTTATTAAAAAAAAAAAAGTCCCCTGATTTACTAACATGAATCACAATGAAGAACAGCCGCCACCCTCACGAAAGAAGAAAAAAAAAAAAGCCACCATGACAGCTCCATTACTTGGCTCCTGCCGACTGACATCCTACTTCACCCTGCTGCTTAAGTAAACAAGGGGGCAGGGCCACCCAGTGACATCATTGACCATACATGGAAATATCCGGGTGGCCCTCTTCCCTTATGACGTCACTGACCAAACAGAAGCATCTGAATCATTTGTCAAAAATAGTTGTATTTTTATTTACTCTTGTCATTTGTTTGGTGAATGAGTAGGGGAATACTCATTTAAATGGGCGGGCAGCACAGTGGCTAAATGGTTAGTACTTCTGCCTGGCAGTACTAGGGTCATTGGTTCGAATCCCAACCACGGCACTACCTGCCTGGAGTTTGCATGTTCTCCCTGTGCCTGCGTGGGTTTCCTCTAGGTACTCCGGTTTCCTTCCACACTCTAAATACATGCTGGTAGGTTAATTGGATCCTGTCTTAATTGGCCCTAATATGTGTATGTATGAATGTGAGTTAGGGACCTTAGATTGTACACCCCTTGAGGGTTAGGGACCAATGTGAATGTACAATATATTGCGTTGCGTAAATTGACATCGCTATATAAGTACCTGTAATAAAATAAATCTAGAGGCCCTTTGTTAAAGAGGGCTTCCAGATTTTGATATGTCACCCTCACACCTCAACTCCACCCCCCCCCCCCCTCCCACTGCCACAACCACCAGGCTAAGGATGTGGGGAAGAGGCCTTTGTCCTCATGATCATGGGCTGAATGCTCGGATAAGGGTCTGGTAAGGATTTTGGGTGGGGGAACCTCACACCATTTGTTGTTGGATTTTTGGCATGAAGTTTCCACCAAAATCTATAATAGCCCTAAAGGGCCTAGAAAGGATTTGGGGGGGGGGGGGGGGTTTCCACTGGCGGCTCTTTTGTTCACATTCTGCCAACAGCAGAGAGGAGTCATGGTTGTTAGGACGCCAGTGGTTGTCGGCTCCTTAACAACCAGCAGCCCTGAGCTAAACTGTCACTGTATTCCTACCACTGCTAAAGGTTTCACTTCCTGCTGCAGCCGGAGATCCAGTCTGCATTAGAATAAATTGCGAAAACACGTTAAATACAGCAAAATAAAATTTAACTTATGAGGTATTTAATGTGCGTTTTTTTAAATGAATTGCATGTTAAATACTGCATGCGTTAATTTAAACGCAAATCCAGTGGGAAGCCTTGCACACCATCAGAACACCATGGTCACTGCTAGCGGCTATAGCTGCTGGCAGTGATCAAAAGAAAAAAAAACAACAGGCTTGTTGTACTGAAGTTAACTGATGGATTGACTTCAGTACAATCTGTCTGTCCATAGATGGATCAACCTTCGACCAGTCCCTGCTGAACTGACCGAGATTTGATCCATCTATGGCTGACTTTAGTGAATCAAGCGCTCAGACCCAGCTGTCAAAAACAATCCCCAGCCCTGCAGCCCTAAAGTGAATAATGAAGCTTTCACTGGTTTTCAGGTGAATGCTCAGTGTCTGGCACACCCAGACTTCTCATCAGAATGGAATGTAAACTGATTACCGGTAGTAAAGCATATGTGGAATTATCTGCATACAGGGTGTAAAGTTCAGGTTAGCTCCATCCAAAACAGATATTCTTCCGGCAATGATATATACTCTCTAAAATGCCCACTTCTGCCACTTTGTTGTGACCATTACAGAATGGTGTCGTACTTTCCTGATGGCCCCTCCATAATGAAGAAGAAATAACTGGAGGGACCAGCTGTCAAAAAGCGAAAACCTAGTGGGAGGGGCAGAGACACAAACTATTGTATATTAGGGACTGGTAGTGATTGGTAATCCCTCCAACAAGGACACAGACACAAACTTACTACTTAAAGGGTTAGATCATCTTTTCACAAAATATGAAAAGGCAAACTAAAGCTGGCCATAGATGTGTCCGCCAGCAGGATGAATGAAACAAAAAAAAAAAAAAAAAACTGACCTGATTCTCCCATCTACACATGTGGATGCAGGAATCATCCCTGCTGTGTGATCGGATTCTGATAGCAGGACTCCCCCCATCATCATCGAAATACACTGATCAGCGCTGCGGTCAATTGGCTGCAAGCGCTGATGGGATAGAAATTTTCCAGCAAGACCATTCATGAGAAGTCGATTGGAAGATTGACTTCTTGTGAACAGAGGCAGCCATAGATGGATTGCAATTTCACTGGTTCATGCCGAACCGGCTGAATTTTAATCCATGTATGGATATCTTAGCTCACAACACCATCCCCACACCCCCAGTCCCCACTGCACTTACCGCCTTGGATGATCATCTTCTGCCACCAATGCCTGCCAGTGTAGTGGTCGGGGAATTTGAAAACCTCTCTTCTGCTGTCCTACTGGTCATGTGCCGGCATTGACCAATGCTGATTCACTATTGGGAGCATTTTGATACTACAAAGCTTCCGGGAATATTGCATTTTGTAAATGCCTGAACTGCTAAACCAGCAGAGATGGGTGGCAGAAGATAATCATCCAAGGAATTAAGTGCAACAGTACTGGGAGTGTAGGGAAGGTGTTGTTAGTTTTCCTTTTCGTGTTTCATGAAAAAAGTGAACTAATCCTTTAAAGCAGAATTTCATCCTAAAAGGGGGGAGTTCTGCTTTATGTCCTCTTCCACCATCTTCATCTGCATTTGGCACATTTTGGTGGGTACCTGGTTTTGACAGGTACTGACTCCCACTTCCAGTTGGACCACCGCAGCGATCCGCCAGAAATTCTACACCCACCCCCCATCCACCCGGAGCCTTCTGGGGCACGTCATTCACAAAGCACAGCATGGCAGTGGGCAGCTGCCTGCAAGGTCTCAAGGAAATCATAGCCAGCCCGCCACGGTAAACATGCCAGCATCAGGGACCCGAAGACCGGCGAAGAAGCGGTTCAGGTGAGGACAGCGCTGGACCTCTGGACCCTTGGACAGGTGAATGTCCTTTTATTAAAAGCCAGAAGGTACAGTATTTGTAGCTGCTGTCTTTATATTTTTTATTCAAAAGGTTAAAGAACCACTTTAAAGCAGGAGTAGGCAACCTTGGAATTTCAGCTGATCTAAAACTACTCCCATCGTTCCTCTTCGCCTGGGGGTCATGCCTGTGGTTGTCAGTCTTGCAATGCCTCTTGGAACTTGTAGATCTACAACAGCTAGAGTACTGGGGGTTCCAATCCCTGCTTTAAAGGATGGACAGCTCTTACAGGTTACAAAGTGCTGGGGATGTCGTGTTTCGGAAAATACCAGGGTCCGATGTTGTTTTCCTTTGAAATGCATCAAACACACATAACAGAGGACTGCGAAGGAGACCTTGAAAATGTAAATCCATCAATTTGCCATTGACTGGTAACCAACAGAAGGTTTTTTTTTCCATAGGTATAATTTTGTAAAAATGACTACAATGTTTTTTCTGTGTGTCACTTTAGTTACAAATAATGCTCAGCAGAGTTCTGCTTTAATGTTGTATAGAGGAGAAGAGTAAATGGTGAAAAAAAGGAGCACTCACAAAGTCGGTGAAAAGCTTCTCGCTGATCTGACGATGGGCTTTCTGAAACCTCTCCAGGTCACTGGTTCCTTTGTCTGCATACAAATCCCACATACTCATGGCAGCCAGGACTTTCACACAGGCAGATTCCTAGGACACACAAGGAGAACATAGCTCGGGAATGTCCCTGGAACAGAACAGGCACTGTGTGCCGCACAGACCCAGCACAATGGATGGCTAACCCCTCCCCCCACCGCTGCCAGCAAAGGGATGAATTCCATTGAACTGCTCTGTGCCGTCAATGTGATGAGAGGCAGAACAAACATCATACAAGTCTACATGTTACAACTACACGGAACATACTCAACTCTGTGCTGCAAAACTACGTGCTTGATTTAATAAAGACAAATAGACTGTGCACTCTGCATGTACAGTCGCTCCAAAGCTTAGCAAATGAGGTAAAACTTCACTTTGCAAAGAATACCCAATCAGGTGTTCACTGATCACCAATGTAAGGGGGGCGTATTCTTCCCACTTATCACCAACGTAAGGGGGGGGGGGTATTCTTCCCACTGATCACCAATGTAAGGGGGGGGGTATTCTTCCCACTGATCACCAATGTAAGGGGGGGGGGGGGTATTCTTCCCACTGATCACCAATGTAAGGGGGAGGGGTATTCTTCCCACTGCTCACCAATTTTAGAGGGGGGGGGGGTATTCTTCCCACTCATCACCAATGTAAGGGGGGGGTATTCTTCCCACTGATCACCAATGTAAGGGGGGGGGGGTATTCTTCCCACTGATCACCAATGTAAGGGGGGGGGGGGGTATTCTTCCCACTGATCACCAATGTAAGGGGAGTATTCTTCCCACTGATCATCAATGTAAGGAGGTATTCTTCTTACTGATGACCAATATCAGGGGGGTATTCTTCCCACTGAGGACCAATGTAAGGGGGTATTCTTCCCACTGAGGACCAATGTAAGGGGGTATTCTTCCCACTGACCACCAATGTAAGGGGGTATTCTTCCCACAGACCAGCAATGTAAAGGGGATTCTCCCCACTGACCACCAATGTAAAGGGGATTCTCCCCACTGATCACCAATGTAAAGGGGATTCTCCCCACTGATGATCAATGTAAAGGGGATTCTCCCCACTGATCACCAATGTAAAGGGGATATTCTCCCCACTGATCACCAATGTAAAGGGGATATTCTCCCCACTGATCACCAATGTAAAGGGGATATTCTCCCCACTGGTCACCAATGTAAAGGGGATAGTCTCCCCACTGGTCACCAATGTAAAGGGGATAGTCTCCCCACTGATCACCAATGTAAAGGGGATAGTCTCCCCACTGATCACCAATGTAAAGGGGATAGTCTCCCCACTGATCACCAATGTAAAGGGGATAGTCTCCCCACTGATCACCAATGTAAAGGGGATAGTCTCCCCACTGATCACCAATGTAAGGGGGTATTCTTCCCACTGACTTCCAATGTAAGGGGGGTATTCTCACTGCCCTACAATGTAAAAGGGGGGGGGGGGCATTCTTCTCACTGACTACCAATGTAAGGGGGTATTCTTCCCACTGACCACCAATGTAAGGGGGGTATTCTTCCTATGGACCACCAAAGTAAGAATGCATTCTTCCCACTAACCACCAATGTAAGGGGGGCATTCTTCCTACTGACCACCAAAGTAAGGGGGGTATTCTTCACAGTGACAACCAAAGTCAGCAAAGTTCCCCCTTTTTACTAAGCTCTGGAGCAACAGTATTTCCCTTTAGTAAATCACTGACACTTCACTAGACAAAGCTATTTTTGGTCATTCTGGATAGAGTATGAAAAGTTTAGACCTTCTGTCAGGTTTGTATTGCTGTCTGTGTCCCCATTGGTGAGATTATCCCTGTGTGTTTATCTTGGTGACAAATTGCCACCAGGGCAGAAAGTGATGGGAAATCCAAAATGTTTAGTTGTCACTGGAAATGGAAGTGTGGGAAAAGTCTTCCAATAGGGACATCGGTTCTGGTGACAATTAAGGCAGAACTAAAAATCCACTGTCACAAACCGTGAGCAGACAATATCTCTTCTGGACTAAGATACACCTACCTGCCTGCTCGCGGTCTTCTCCAGCATTCAAACTGAGCTGCACTCGCACATCACAGCTTACACTGCCGGTACTATCTCTGTTGTCCGGGATGACGGACCCCTGTTCATGAGCAAGAGTGATGTCAGCCTGCTTCAGCCAATGAAGACAGCCGAAGACCAGCACGCAGGAGAAGCTGTTGGCGAGGGACCAGGGGCAGACTGACAACTCATGGGGCCCCCAAGCAATAGCGGATCATGGGGCCCCTGTGTCCTTGCCCAAACTCAAAAAAGCCTATGAAAAAGGTACCAGGGGCATCTCATGGGGCCCCCTACTGATCCCGGGCCCTTGGGCAGTGCCCGAGTTTCCAAATGGTCAGTCCGCCCCTGCGAGGGACCAGACTGTTGGAGCAAAGGCAAGTTTAATCTTATATTATTTTGGGATTTACAGTTCCTATTGTCTCTCTAGGACAGGAAGTGAAGGAAATTCTACCAACAGGACACCTAAAAAAAACACAAAAAAAACCCCACCAAACAGGTTTTAACCGTTTAACCACTTCATGTCCGGACACTTTTTCCCCCTTCCTGCCCAGGCCAATTTTCAGCTTTCAGTGCTATCACACTTGCGCGGTCATGCAACACTGTACCCATATGAATTTTTTAGCATTTTTTTGAGACAGATAAAGCTTTATTTTGGTGGTATTTATTCACCACTGGGATTTTTTTTTTTTTTTTGCTATGTAAATTCTAAAGTCCAAAAATTTAGAAAAAAAGTTTTTCTTATAACATTTTCTTATAAAATTTTGCAAATAAATAATATTTCATCATAAATCTTGGCCAAGATTTTCTTTTTTTTTGTCCATCTGTGCACTATTGGGTAGATTATCCTTCACTTCCTGTTCCATAGTCAAAACCTGCTTGGACAGGTGTAATATAAAAAAGCTTTCCTATACTGGTCAGGGGCCCCGGTGGCAATATCTCTGCACAACTAATAAGAAGAATCTCCCACAACAGCTGGATTTTTCATGTATTTTATATTGAAGGCAGTGGGAGTCCCCCCACACAACAGTTAGGGTAAGATAACAAGGTGGATTGAAAAAACCCAATACAGACAGGAAAGTGGCAGAAATTTGTGCTTGGACCATTTATGGATCGGCACTACGCAGGAACTACAAGTCTCAGCAAGAAAAGGCACCTGAAAGACCTGCATCTCTCCAGAGGGGCTTAGAATCATACTGCGCGTGACGGAGCCAGGCACAACAACCAGATCTCATCTGACATTCCTGTAACAGGAACCAGTACCAGGCTTTTTGTTATTCAGCACATAAAGCATGAGAACATCTATAGATTTATTGAGCCATAAGCCAATAAACAGAGAAGCTCAAAGTGCAACCAAGCATTGGCTGGCAAACATGTTCAGGAATGCCCCAGATCAACCCTCTGAGCTGTACAGGTCACTGTTATATGTGATAAGAGCTGGCTTCCTTTCCCCTACATGTCAGGATAGTTAAAGAGTGAACGGGCCTCACCCTGATGTGCTGGAGATATACAGACAAGTCTCGGATGAAGGACTTGATCAGCCTTTCTTGCATTCTGAAGTTCTTCTCGGTCTCTTCAAAGGCTTCATCTCGGATCTGTCATACACAGACATAAAAGAAGGTTTTGTTACAGGCACCTGTCCAGGCTTACGATTTACACAACCACTGGCTTTTGTAAAACAGTCAATCAACTTCTGTTGAATAGGGACAGACACACATTGATCAAAATCTGGCCGGTCCCTGCTGAATTGGCCTAATTTTGATCCATCTGTGGCCACCTTTAGTCACATTCAACTGGATTTGATCACTCCAAACTTGAAAATATTTCAAATCTTATGCAAACATCTTTAGTTCTTGGTTTGGATAAGCTACCAAATGTCTTCACCATTACAGAACAAGTCCAGTTGAATGTAACTACTACTAGATATCGCATGATCTGGATAGAGGAGAACCTATGAGCTACAGCTTGCTAGTACCGGGTTGGACCCCCTTTTGCCTTCAGAGCTGCCTTAATTCTTCATTTCATGGCATAGATTCAACAAGGTGTTGGAAACATTCTTCAGAGTCTTCTTTCCATATTGACATGTACTGTTGCCTTTCTATCATCTCCAACCAGTCTGCCCATGACGTCTGACATCCACAAGGCATTTTCGTCCACACAATTGCCGCTCACTGGATATTTTCTCTTTTTCGAACCATTCTCTGTAAACCCTAGAGATGGTTGTGCGTAAATATCCCAGTAGATTTTTGAAATACTCAGACCAGCCCGTCTGACACCAAAAACCAAGCCACGTTCAAACTCACTTAAAACCCTTTCCTTACCCATTCTGATGTTTGGTTTGAATTTCAGCAAGTCATCTTCACCTTGTCTAGATGCCTAAATACATAGAATTGCTGCCATGTGATTGGCTGATTAGCAATTTGTGTTATCAAGCAACTGAACAGGTGTACCTAAAAAAGCGGCCAGTAAGTGTACATATACTTATCATATATTAACGTCTCTTGAACTGCACTAAAGCCAGGAACTGAATTCACAGAGTAATAGTCTTGCTCACTACGGAGAAAATTAGCAGCGGCTCCTCTAACCAATCAGCTATATTAAGCTGCTGGACTGCCTCCCAAATTTGGAAAAAGAGAAAGCCGTTGTCATTCAGTTTTTGTATCACTTAATTTGTACTCTGCTTGGTTAAGGGGACTTTATGATGGGAGAACTGCCACCATGACCACCGAAAATCAGCAGCCTGCAAAACTGTCTCCAGGCTTGGCACTTCTACTGTAGAATGGCCCAGGCCTGAGACTTTGTCATTGGTCATTTTTACCATTTAAAGTGGATGTAAACCTCTACATGTGCCCAGTGACGTGACTGTCCTCAGGTGATACACATAGATGAAACAAATCATCCTACATACATTGTACAGTACCTGTATGAACGGCTGTAGAGAAGAGAAGACTGCAGATAAAGTCCAGAATTAATAAAGCTTGTCTGAAAGTTTAGAAAAAAGGGGGTGGGAGAGCTGAAATTAGACTCTGCAGAACTCAGCGAGAGGAGCTCTAACAGCTGATTGGAGCGAAGAGACACCATCCCTCCATACAGCTTACAGGAACAGAGCTGAGTCTGTCACTCTGCTGGAGGTCCCTCCCTGTCACCATTTTCTTCGGTGTCAGGAAAATTTGTCTAAAGTGATACATGGTGATAGCAGAGGAACAAAGCAGCAAACAGAAATGACACATAGTGCACTAGATTGAGACAAGTACACACTACAGAGAGATATGCTTTGTTCATATTTCATGTCCAGGGGTGGACTGACCATTTGGAACCTCGGGCACTGCCCGAGGTCAGTAGGGGGCCCCATGAGATGCCCCTGGTACCTTTTTCATAGGCTTTTTTGAGTTTGGGCAAGGACACAGAGGCCCCATGATCCCCTATTGCCCGGGGGCCCCATGAGTTGTCAGTCTGCCCCTGTTCATGTCTGAGGTTTACAACCACTTTGATTAAATGTTATTTTTCATTCTTTTTAATTGTGTGTGTGTTATTTCACGATCTCAAGAGATTTGCATCACACATAAAATCTAGGAATCATTTCAAATGAACTTGAGGTGAACAGTGCTAGGCACTGAACTCGAAGACTAAGCACTACAACATACAAGTCACATCAGAAATGACACCCGTGTATAGAGTATGTAAAGACTGATCTACCTGAGGAGCAAAGCCTGTGAGATGCTTCAAGTGACTGCTGACTCTGTTGGATTTCTTGATGATTGAGTGGATATTAAGTTTATAGATCTTGTCTATTATACTGTCTTCATCACCTTTACGGTACTTCACAACTGAAAGAAAAGGGGAACAATTATAACAATGGTTACCCCTATACTGTACATGTAAAAATGACAGCAAAACCCGTGACTCCATCTAAGCCTCTTCTGTACATATATGCTGGAGCTTTAAAGTCATTCACACAGTCTCGTCAGCCAGTCACTCCCATTGCACTATATTTCTGTAACAAAGTCCAACTACTGGCAGAAATAAAACAAAAAAAAAAAACTACTTTTTTTCTGGTTAATTTTTTAAAGCATGGCTTTTGCTGTATTCATATTCCTGGAGATTGCCCGTCACGTCCTCTCTTCCCATCATTATTATTATTATTTATATAGCGCCAACAGTTAGCTCAGCGCTTTACAATATAACGGGAGACAATACAGCAACAATACAGTTCAATACAAGAGGGTTAGGAGGGCCCTGCTCCTTGGAGCTTACAATCTAGGAGGGAGGGGCTAGTGGTACAAAAGGTAGTAACTGTAGGGGATGGACTGGTTGGAAGAGTAGAAGATTCCATTATTAGCTGAGGGCCGGATAGGCTTCCCTGAAGAGAGAGGTTTTCAGAGATCGCGTAAAAGTGAGCAGAGTAGGCGATCGTCTGATAAATTGGGATAGAGAGTTCCAGAGGGGGAAGCTCCGGAGAAGTCCTGGAGACGAGCATGGAAGGAGGAGATGAGGGAGCTAGAGAACAGAAGGTTGTGCGAGGACATAAATGGGGGGGGGGGCACCTCCCGTAAACAACAAAAATACTTTTTAGCCCTCATGCACACTTGACGTTTTTACATCTGCTGTTTTTGGCTTTTGACATTTTTTTTCTACAGCCAGTAAACTCCCCAGCATGTTATCCTATGTGTCCATGCACACAGGCTGTAATCAACGTTTTTTGGCTGGAAAAAAAAACCCAGGACTAGTGGGTTTCTAGAGGAGTTTTTAAGCTGTAAAAATTCTCTAACGCTGAGAAATGCGACAAAACGCTGTAAAATGCCGCAAACCAGCGGTTTTTAACTTTTTTTTACAAAAACCCCCCACTAAAAACGCGAAATGTGGAAAAACGCTGCTAAACGCTAATGCAAAAATGCTAAAAAACTCACATTTTTAACATGACCTTACACAGCTAACATTACCAGCGTTATTAAAATGTCCAGTGTGTATGAGGGCTCACTTGTGTGTGTGCTTGTAACACGGTGTCACTGGGACAGGAAAAGAGCAGAAACCTCCCCAATCATCAAAATGAAACATAGTGTTGGAGTACAAGAAGGTTGAGACTAAAGCCAGCCATGCATGGGTCAAATTCCGAAAGAATTTCTTTAGAAAATCTTTCCTAAGAATTTTCGTACCATTAGTCGGCCACAGCAACAGACAATCGAATTTGAGTGATCGGGCATGTTGGACATTTTTTGAAAAACAAACAAATTTCTAATCAATGATAGGAGAGTCGTGCGAGAAATGTAATCGAAAAAGAAATGAGCGTTAGCTGTGACCTGGAAAGAAAAGAAAATTCTTGCTCACGAAAATTCTTTTTTGTAGCAACATGAGGTGAAATTAAAGGCTTGGTTAGTCGCATTTCAAAATCGATGGTGGCTCCATCAGATTACAAAACGCACTAAATTTCTAATTTTTTTTAAAGAAATGTTCAGAATTCAACCCATTTATGGCCTGCATAAGGGGTTGATTTACTAAAACTGGAGTTCTCAAAATCTGGTGCAGCTCTGCATAGAAACCAATCAGTTTCCAGCAGAAGTTAGAAGCTGATTGGTTACCATGCACAGCTACACCGGATTTAATAAATCAACCCCAAATGTCTCCAAATTCCATTCCCCTGACCTAAGAACTGTAAGAGCTGTGAAAATGTGGAATAGACTCCCTCAAGAGTTGGTTCTGGCCAGCTCAGTGGATTGCTTTCAAAGAGGCCTGGATTGTTTCCTAGATACACAGAATATAACTGGATATAACATTTATAGGTAAAGTTGATCCAGGGAATATCCGATTGCCTCTCGGGGGATCAGGAAGGATTTTTTTCCCTGCAGGAGCAAATTGGATCATGCTTTGCTGGGTTTTTTGCCTTCCTCTGGATCAACTGTGGGTGTAGGATTATAACTTTTTTTTTTATGGTTGAACTGGATGGACTTTTGTTTTTTTTCAACACAACAAACACTTTTCTCCTGCGCTAGGAAAATACTCATTAGACCCAATAGGAGTGTTCTGGAATTTTCTGGAATATGCACTGCTTGCTGCCCTCAACAGACCGGGGTGGTCCAAATACACTGGATGCAAATGGAGAAACAGAAAAAGGGTGCACCGACCTAGTGCATTATCGTTTAAAATATTTATTGAAGAAATAAAGTAAGTATCATACTCACAATAGACATAAAAACACAGGCATGTCAAACTGAACAAGATGTATGATCCAAACAACATCAGTCTATAAGATGGAACCCTGGATGAACAACTGGCTAACGCGTCTCTGAGGAAGAGGTTGTGTCCTTGAAACGAGTTAGCCAGTTGGTCATCCAGGGTTCCATCTTATGGACTCAGATGTTGTTTGGATCATACATCTTGTTCAGTTTGACATGCCTGTGTTTTTATGTCTATTGTGAGTATGATACTTACTTTATTTCTTCAATAAATATTTTAAACGATAATGCACTAGGTCGGTTTGCCCTTTTTCGGTTTCTCCATTTGCATCCTTTGTTTTTTTTCAGCCAGACTATGTAACTGTCCATCCTCTTGCAGTGCTCCAACACTTCTTCACAGCTCAATACCACGCTGAATTTCATGTCATCACAATGGCTACATTGAATAAAGAATTCACGTCTATAGATGGGACTCATAAGTAAGGAAAAAAAAATGGAAACATATGAAGACTTTTCATAGCTCACCCAGATCTTTTCTCCTCTTGTACTCGTTTATATTGACGTTAATTTCTTTCACTGCCCGCACAGCGTCTTTAATGGGGTTCTTGTCTGGGTGGGAGTCTGGAGTTGCTCCAACCAGCTCCATGAGAAGCAGAGGATAGCGCATGATCCTCTGCACCGGCTTGATGAGAAATGAGCCCAGGTTTATGTAATTGGTGCACCCCCTGTGGAAGGAGGCAAAGGATCAATGACAACTCAAGTTATACATGCAATAGAAAACACATCTGTTCAGGAAACCTGATCAGGAGGAACATTTTAGCTGCCACTGCTGACATTATGAGAAATAAATTCTATTTGTTTGGCTGGTATGTCAGTCCTTTGGCTTCAGTTTTCTAAGATGCTGACCTATAATCAGCATGTAGATCAGCTGTTCTTGCTGCATTGCTTGCCCCTGGCCAGTGACTCAGAAGGTACCATAGCCACCCAGTATTTTTAACAACTGCAGTCTATGTACTTGCATTAGACACAATGTAACCCATGCATAATTGAATTTGCCATGTTTTAGGCCCCTGCAGGCTCTGTACCATCAACAGCTTATTTATGGGATATGTGTGGCCAACCACCCTAATCAATCAGAAGATGGTGTGATTGTGGTATCTAGAAGAAGGATTTCCAGCTGACCAGGGGATATCTGATTAAATCTTATGATACCCATGGACATTAGACTCCTGATCCACCTGAACTCAATCAGATCATAAGACATTGGTCTTATGCCTATGGTATCAAAATGGGAACAGTCCCAAGATTTGCCGAGAAGAAGCCTGACATATGACAAGGCTCAACATACGTAAACACTAGGCAAAAGTCCTTTTCCCACCAGACTGTACAAAAATTGATAGAGACCAGAAGCACCATAGTAATACAGTCAGAGAGTACCATTCTAACTGCTTTCTGATGCATGATAAATGTATTTCAGAATGCAAACACCAGGAACAAAGCCAACAGGAGGGTGTCAGGGGTTTGCGCAAAGTTTTATTAGATTGTTTCCAAAGAATCTAAGATACATTGGACAGGTGGTGGGGGCCTATGGATGGCAATCTTCCAAGATTCACCCTGTGACAAGGTATGCACAGGCCAAATTTGACTTTTAATTTACTTTGATATGCCTCAATAGATCCATGAGCTTAACATCGAGGGTGAGCAGGCAAATTCTTTGCAATTTTGAACAGTATATTAAATGCATTAAAATATTTGACTTATGTTGTAACTTTATTCTGATGTATATTTTTTTATATATTTTAGACTGTACTGTGGTTGAAACTTCTCTCCAATGAGGAAGCCCTTGTTAGGCGAAACACGTAGGGAATATTTTGTCCTCCAAACTGCAATAACACAGTCAAGCTCTCATCTTTGTTTCTACAGTATTGTATCCATTCATTTTTTATAAAGTTACTAATACAAATCCTTTTAATATATGTTTTTTATTGCATTTTTGCTAAAAAATGTTTTAAAATCCCACACTTTTCAGCTTTATATTTTCAATTTATAGGGATGCGGTGCTATTTGTATATCTTGTCACCCACTCGCCACTTTCTTTTATTCACTGTGACAAGGTAGTGGTGGTTTTATATATTTTTATAATTATCTTTACTATGTAGGGTTTCCGTTCTCAACAATACTCTATATGCATTTTGGCCACCCTTCAGACTGCATGTGTTTATTGTAGATTTTAGGTTCCCTTTAGTAAACAACTTCCCTCCCCACCAAACATTTCACTACAATAAGTACTATGTATTCGACATCTGTCCTAGAAAAGCCAAGTGAACAGACAATGCCGTGTACTCACCATTCCTGGTACAGACTCCTTTGTCATCCAGAAGCACAAAGCAAGAAAAAAACAAAACAAAAAAAAAAACAAAACAAAAAAAAACAGTTATAAGCCAATAAAACAGATGCATTTCAGTAGAAAACAATTTAGCGTAAAGAAAAGGCAGTCACACAAACGATGTGCTATGCTACAGATTAATAGGGAGCATTTCAGTTACTGCAGTCTCTGCTTTAATTCATCCCAAAGGTGTTAGATCGGGTTGAGGTCGGGACTGAGTGCAGGCCAGTCAAGTTCCTCCACCCCAAACTCGCTCATCCATGTCTCTATGGACTTTGCTTTGTGCACTGTAGCGCAATCATGTTGGAACAGGAAGGGGCCATCCCCAAACTGTTCCCACAAAGTTGGGAGAATTAAATTGTGCAAAATGTCTTGGTATGCTGACACCTTAAGCGTTCCCTTCACTGGAACTAGGGGGCCAAGCCCAACCCCTGAAAAACAACCCCACACCGTAATCCCCTCTCCACCAAACTTTACACTTGTCACAATGTAGTCAGGTAAGCACCGTTCTCCTGGCCACCACCAAACCGAGACACGTCCATCAGACTGCCAGACAGAGAAGCATTATCGGTCACTCCAGAGAACACGTCTCCACTGCTCACGCTTTGCATTGCACTTGGTGATGTAAGGCTTGGATGCAGCTGCTCGGCCATGGAAACCCATTCTATGAAGCTCTCTATGCACTGTTGTTGTGCTAATCCACACCAAGTTTGGAGGTCTTTAGCTATTGACTATTGCAGATAGTTGGAAATGTGTGCTGACCCCGCTCTGTCTTCATGGCTGAGTTGCTGTTGTTCCCGGTTGCTTCCACTTTGTTATAATACCTCTAACAGTTGGCCGTGGAATATTTAGTAGCCAGGAAATGTCACAGATGGACTTATTGCACAGGTGACAACCTATCACAGTACCACGCTTAAATTCACTGAGCTCCTGAGAGCGACCCATTCTTTCACAAATGTCTGTAGAAGCAGTCTGCATGCCTAGGGGCTTGATTTTATACACCAGTGGCCATGGAGGTGATTGGAACACCTGAATCCAGTGATTTGGAGGGGTGCCCTAATACTTTTGGCAATATAGTGTGTATCTTATATATTTATTATTACATTTTATTTTATAAGTATACTTTATTTTGTTTTTGTAACCTTGGGCTATTGTTATATATTCATTGTTGATGGATTGTTACAAAAGATAGAGGATCACAATTTTCAGCAAGTTTTTTTACATACATACAGCACTATCATATATTACCAAAGATTGCCATACTTCATACACATCTAGTACCATGTAATACAGATAGTAAACTTCAATAGATGGCAGCATTGAGCTAGCTAGAATATGGTGTTGTGAATATGAATGTCATAGGAGGTAATGAGTACATCATCCATGTAAATCTAGCCGTGCATGTCATCTGGTTACCCCTGATGAAGTCAAGTGACCTCTTGATGATGCGCATGGGAAGGAGCCAGATGAAATTTTGATCCATCTATGTGAAGACTCGTTCTCTCAGTCAGCTTCAGTACAACCAGCTTGTTGGGTTTTTATCACCTGACCAGTGTGCCGAGGGCTATAGCTGACAACACCGATCATTGTATTCTTACGGCAGGGAACTCAGAGTACACTAGTTTTTCAGGAGAAATTCCCCCATCAATATTGGCTGTGTTGATGGGGGAATCAAAATATTTGTCTCTGTTCAACCCACTTGATCAAGAAAGCATCATCTATGGCCTGCCTTAATGTGGAGATGGAAGAGTTGGGTGGGTTCGAGGAATTTGGCAATGTAATACAAGGTAGGGCTGACACCACTCAGTCCAAAAAAAGCTGTGTGTTGTCAGCCCACAACAGAACAGGATAGTGGATGAGTACATTTCTGGAAGATGAATAGGTATTCTGTACTTGAAGGGTTTTTACATGTATTGCAGAGATGTACTGCATACTTTTATTTTACGTCAATCTGCCCTGGTGTACACTTTAAGAAACATAACAAATAATATGAGTGTAACATGAAGTTCTGAAAGAAGAGAAATCAATTTATGTCCAGACAAGGAAGCCAATGAGTGAAAGTAGAATGAACCCCAAGCCAGCAGTGGTAGTGCCCTCTAGTGGGTGAGGGATATAGGAGAATCTTACTTCACAGTCTCCATACAGTCCTGGAGGTGTCTCTGGAACTTTTCGTCTTTTTCATAGGTCTCCAGCAGTGCAATGGTCTCTTCATGATTCTGGCAATACTCCTTATATACAGACTCCAGCTCTGCCCGCTGCTCCAGAAATATCAAACCTGAAGAAAAGGGACAATATTTGTTAAAGGAGCACCATGGTGTCTTAATGGTTGACACCATCAACTACTGGCACTACTGCATCGAGTTTTAATGTTCTTCCTTTGTCTGTTCGGAAACCATGCTGCTCTGATTTCTTCATCACAAACCAAAACGTACTGGTAAGTTAATCAATCAGCCTTTGACCCATCACTGGCCCTAGAAACTGGGCAAATAAGACTTTGGTAGACTCTAAGGCAGGGACGGACTTACAACTCATGGGGCCCCCAGGCAATAGGAGATCATGGGGCCCCCAGGCAATAGGGGATCATGGGGCCCCTGTATATGCACCCACACTCAAATCACACCCAAAAAAAGCCTATGAAAGGTACCAGGGGCATCTCATGATGCCCCCTACTGACCCTGGTTCCTCGGGCATTGCCTGAGTTCCCGAATGGTCAGTCTTCCCCTGCTCTAAGGTCTCTGTAAAGCGGGGACAGATCAGAGTAGACTCCCCAAAAATGATCTAACTCCGCTCCAAAGTTTTGGATAGAGTTGAAAATCTAAATTTCAGTCAGGTATTTCATATCTGTCCAGGGGCAGACTGACCATTTGGAAACTTGGGCACTGCCCGAGGGTCCGGGGGCAGGAGGGGGCCCCATGAGATGTCCCTGGTACCTTTTTCATAGGCTTTTTTGAGTTCGGGCAAGGACACAGGGGCCCCATGAGTTGTCAGTCCGCCCCTGTATCTGTCTATGATAGCTTACTTCCTGTCCCTGTGACACCCATACAAGAAAACAGAGGCAGCGGTTGTCCCCAGGACAAGAAGACACTGACAGCAATAGAAACACTATCAAAGGTTCTAACCCCTCCTACTAAAAACGTGTTATTGATTTTGTGTTTGTCCTTGCCAGGAAATGAGGTGAAACGTCATCAACGTGCACATCCAGCAATAAATCCCTATGGGGACTTTAAAGTTTTCCCAATTCAATCCAAAAGAAAATAAACAGAATTCCTAGAGTTGGATTAAGGCTCGGTTCACACTATTGCAGGCTGTGCGGCCTGTGTTTGCTCTAGCATGGCAGCTCATTTGAATGGGCTGCTGTGCCACGATACCAAAAATAAAAAATAAAAAACTCAGCCGCATGGGAATTCGCATGGCCTTTTTGACCATGCAGTCTCCCTGCACTTCCTACATCCGCAAATGCACTGCAGGCGGAGATGTGTGGAAGTCCCCTACATCTCAAAAGAGCAGAGCGATTCAGCAGCAGGGGGTTGCGGGAACAAGTGTGATTCCTGCACCCGCAATCAGGCCGCAAGTGTGAACCGAGCCTTAAAAGGTAGACTGTCAACTCAAAATATGTGCTCCTTGACAGCACACTATACTTTCCCTTTAAAAATCTGAAGAAGGTTTGAACACTTTAAACATTTTTGCAGACATATTGCTGCTGCTGTCCAGACACTATTGACTAGTGAACATACAAGATGGACATACAAGAGGAGTACTCACCCACGGAGTCACAGTTCTCCAGAGATCCTAATAATTTCTTAGTAATGTCAATCACTGAATAGATATTTCCAAATAATACCTCGAAATCCACATTTGTCATCTGTCAAATAAACAAGATTTCCGTTGTAAATAGGTCTACGGGTAATGATACAAGTAAGAGAACTAGAAAGACAGTTATAATATCATTTAAACTATAACAAACATTTTAATGCAAAGCTCCAATAAAAAACAAAGGATAGTCAATTAAAAGGTAGCTATTGCTACAATACTTGCCTATTCTCCACAATACTTCTTTCCACCACTAGGTGTCAATCTTCCAGGTTGGAAGACAGTCAGCATCATTTCATCCATTTCCTCTGAGCCCAGGGTGTCAAACCACACACATAATGAATAATAGGGGTTTAGAGGTTCATATAAATATTTATTGTATCACCCAATAAATGGCTTCCATCCAGTAGCCAAAAAATATGCAGACAAAAAAAGAAGTTGTGAAAAGAGATTCACAGAGAAGCGGCTACATTTTGGACAGAATGCGATACTCAGAAAAACCATGTAAAGTTTGGTTCTGCTACCCACATCATTTCCTTCATCAAGGACATCAACAGGGACTCCTTCATTTATAATAATTTTTGCCATTATTTCCATTTACCTAGGGTAGATGTGTACCACTCACCTGTGCTCTCCTAAAGCTGTATTGTATGAGTCTGTATAGACATTTCTGGGGTTCCATTCCTCCCTCTATAATATATTTTTTACCCACATTGCCTTGTTTAGGCTAAGGGTCATGTCTCTTCTACATGGTGACTATATCAGCCATTTTGCATAGCATGTTATATTATATACCTATGGTACAATTTTTTGATATACCTCCTACTGGTAGTGTAACCAATGTGGTGGTGCTGCTGCAGATGCTTTAAACAGGTTTCTGTCATTGTGTATGCAGCACATTCACATCTAGACTGGTCTTGATGTGGTTTTTATGTGGTTTTAGGTCTGAGTGTATTATCTCATACTGAGGTGATGGTGAACCGGGGTAATTACCCTAATGTCTACTATTGATGTTTAATAAAGCATTATTTTTTGGAAATTTTTCTGAGTATCACATTCTGTCCAAAATGTAGCCGCTTCTCTGTGAATCTCTTTTCACAACTTCTTTTTTTGTCTGTCAAACCACACACACCCTCCCTCCCAACTTGTGACTAAACAGTGAAAAGAGAAGCAGCACAGTGATGGGCCCATCTCTGTTACTTTGCTTTCTCCTTCTATCAGCAAGCTTTTTGTCAGTAGATGCACTGATTGGTTCCTTGTGCTCCTTTAATTCTGAGTTCTGCTGCAAGCATTATAATTACATTTAAGGCTGAAGTGTAATGTATGCATATAGTTTCTCTCCTTGTGCCACAAACCAATGATCAACATGTAATTAAAACCATTGAATCAATTCATTTAGTTTTCAAGAAACTCCTTTTTTTTTTCTTCTTTTTTTTTTCAAGACCCAGTGACCAAATCACTTGGTTTTCCTGCTGGTCTTCGAACGGTAGCAAGATCAAGCGTGCTTGATCTTGATGTGCTGGGGGAGGCCGGCAGGCTCCTGTAAGCATTCAAACTAAAAAATCCCAGCGCCAATCAAAGAAAGTATACAATTATGCAGCTGTGCACCAGTGAAAACCACCAATAATGAATAACACAAAAAACAGCGCAAAAATTAAATAAATAAAAATAATCACAAATAAATGTCCGTGCAAAAAAAAAAAAAAAAAAAAAAAAATATATATATATATATATACATACACACACATATATATATATATATATATATATATATATATATATATATATATATATATATATATATATATAATATTTCAAACATAAGTCCTTATTTTCCCAAAAGGATTTTCAAGACAATGTTCCAAAATGTGCTTCCACCTAATCACCACGTGAAAAATAATATTGACCGCACTCACCAGATGGAGGTGAGTAATAAACCTCATAGGATATAAGGGATCCTATAGCCCCTCAAGAGGAACTCAAATCACCTTCTTCACCCTGTTTTGGAACATTGTCTTGAAAATCCTTTTGGGAAAATAAGGACTTATGTTTGAAATATTATATATATATATATATATATATATATATATATATATATATATATATATATATTATATATTGCTCAGGAGCTGATCAAACAATGATTGATGACAGCCCCAAAGATCAGGCCCACACATGATGCCAGAGATCACTAATAGCTATGACAGGAGGGTCAGTGACAGTATGGATCAGGAGAAGAGGGGCTTGATGAAAATAAAGTTGGGTTCAAGACAGCTGCTGCAGCTTCAAAGGATTAGATTGTACGAATGCAAGTTTGCAAAGAACCCAGAGCAGTCAGTTTCAAAAAAAGAAGAGGAAGCAAAATACAGAGCTTTAAGGATGTATTAATGAATACAGAGCTGCATTATTTGTGTATTTTAGATTCTGCTTTAAGCATTAGTAAAATGAGAGACTGACGTGCCAATTAATTCACAGAACAATCAGAATTACACACAGAATTACATGACAAAAATGACAAACATGATCAATTAAAAACTGTTTAAACATCTATTACAACTCATTACATTGGGTAAAGCAGGCCATACACGGGTGGAATTCTGAACGCTTTTTCGATCGAAAATCGAAAACATTGTTCGTTCTGTAATCTGATGGTGCCACCAATGATTTCGAAAATCGGTCCTTTTTCTCAAATTTTCCAGCATGCCCGATAAACGACATGGGGAGGAACCATGAAAATTGGCCGGTGCCATTGCCCCACTAACAGAGCGAAAATCTGCTAATTATTCTTAGGTCCACTTTTCGAATGAAAAATCGTTCGGAAATTGACCCATGTATGGCCGGCCTTACAGCCAGTTTGTGATAGGTCTCCCTACCCATGGGTGATAAGAGTGGTCTTCCGCCTCACCTGTGTTGCCTGCAGGGGAATCATGATGTGCTCCACGCAGGTCTCCAGGTCTCGCAGATAGTCCCGCTCTGTCTGTAACAGCTCCTCGATGACCTTTGACCTCTTCTCCAGCATCCTCATCTCCGAGTTCTCAGCGGCAGACGCGGCAGATGGCATCTCCTCTAGGATGTCCTCTTGTGAGGACAATAGAGTCATATCTGTAAAAGAAGATTGATTGTCTTGTCAGCATTTGTGAAATCACCAGACCGGAAACCAACAATACACATCAAATTGTGCAATCGCTCACGATCCCCGAGTCTTTATTGATGGCTCCTCCATTGGGATCACAATGATTGTTCTCTACTTGTGAACAGGTGATCCTTACACGGATATTTAACACAAGGCACGTTATATGTGTTTGACATTGAACTTCCACATATAGAGAGAATTTGACAAGTTTGATGGATAAATTGAGGAAGCGTGGTCTATAATCTCCTAACGAGACACTGAAGAATTACTGGATAATCTGACCACCTGCTCTTCATCCTAATCCCCTTGTCCCTCAATAGGGGATATTTATCACAATAACACAGATATAAACTGGCCACATGCACTGCAGATGCTCTAAGAAGCGTCATAGACTGTCCAATCACAACCCACAAGATCTAAGCGTCCCCATGATAATCCATAAATCACATTTGTAACACAAGTGATGGCTGCATGAGATCTGTGTCAGATCCCAACATTCATATATTGAGTATAATCTAGGAGGTGAATATATACAAATCACCCAACAGATCACCTGTGTAGCCCTTACAAAGTTATGAAATCATCTTTTAATGCCAGTACTGGATTTACACACAAGTTTATCCTGAGTGCCACCCAGTAGCTGAGATAGATTTTACATCAGGAGGGTGTAGTCCAGCCATTGCGGTTTAACCAACTCCTGGATCCTGCACTGTGCATGAAACGCACTCCTGGATCCTGCGCTCTGGATGAAACGCACTCCTGGATCCTGCACTGTGCATGAAACGCACTCCTGGATCCTGCACTGTGCATGAAACGCACTCCTGGATCCTGCACTGTGCATGAAACGCACTCCTGGATCCTGCGCTCTGGATGAAACGCACTCCTGGATCCTGCACTGTGCATGAAACGCACTCCTGGATCCTGCACTGTGCATGAAACGCACTCCTGGATCCTGCGCTCTGGATGAAACGCACTCCTGGATCCTGCGCTCTGGATGAAACGCACTCCTGGATCCTGCGCTCTGGATGAAACGCACTCCTGGATCCTGCGCTCTGGATGAAACGCACTCCTGGATCCTGCGCTCTGGATGAAACGCACTCCTGGATCCTGCGCTCTGGATGAAACGCACTCCTGGATCCTGCGCTCTGGATGAAACGCACTCCTGGATCCTGCGCTCTGTATGAAACGCACTCCTGGATCCTGCGCTCTGTATGAAACGCACTCCTTGATCCTGCACTCTGTATGAAACGCACTCCTTGATCCTGCACTCTGTATGATACACACTCCTGGATCCTGCACTCTGTATGAAACGCACTCCTGGATCCTGCGCTCTGTATGAAACGCACTCCTGGATCCTGCGCTCTGTATGAAACGCACTCCTGGATCCTGCGCTCTGTATGAAACGCACTCCTGGATCCTGCACTCTGTATGAAACGCACTCCTGGATCCTGCGCTCTGTATGAAACGCACTCCTGGATCCTGCGCTCTGTATGAAACGCACTCCTTGACCCTGCACTCTGTATGAAACGCACTCCTTGACCCTGCACTCTGTATGATTGTGCTGGGGCAATCAAATCATATTTTATAGGTACAAGGAAGCAAGGTTTTTTTTAACCACGCCCCTTAGTCCCCTTCCCAGTGTTAAGCATTTGGCCACACCCATTTCTGCCACAGCGCGCTACGCATGCTGCAGGGCACTTCCTCCCTCATGTGTCCCTTATTCTGAAATTCAAAAGTTGGGAGGTATGGTGTCCCCATTGGAAGACTTCCCTTTTATTAGTATTGTGATATGAACTGGGGCAGGTTTAAGAGGGGGCTAGTTGTAGAGGACAGATACTTTCCCTTCAGGCCTGTTCACTAACCAGCTGATCAGAGAGGCCGGCTGATGGCAGTTTTGCTCTGCAGTCAGGAGACCTGGATGTCTATATAGCCTGACCTGCTGGATGAGCTCAGTTTACCTCTAACAGGGGCCTTGAAATGCTGTGTGTGCTGTGGCTGGAAAGCTGAAAGTCATTCATAAAAGACTGCGTTCCAGTGATGGGAAGAGTTACCCGTCATGTTTGAGCTGAATCTGAAGACACTTTCTGTCACTTTCCTATTTTCTGAGAAAAAAGTGAATTTTAAATTTTACCAAACTGTCTGCCAAGAGCCTGTTTACCCCGTTGATCCTAACAGCCCAAAATATGGGATTTTCTTATGCCTTGCATTCTATGCATTAGAGTAAAACCTTGTGCATGCCGATCCCCACCTCCCCCTCATGCTGTGATCTCGATCCAGCGTTGTACACGAGAGCAGCAGCTCTTGTCTCTCTCCCTCCTCATTGGCTCATGCTGCTGTCAATCACAGCGACGAGGGAGCAGTGGGTGGGCCAAGCCGCACTGTGTGTGTCAATGGACACAGAGAGCAAGCTCAGGAGTGCCCCTATAGCAAGGCTTCCTATGGTGGGCACTCAGCAGGGGGGAAGTAGGCTGGAGTGCCGGGGGGAGGACCCAAGAAGAGAAGGATCAGGGCTGCTCTGTGCAACACCAATGCACAGAGCAGGTAAGTATAACACGTTTGGAATTTAAAAAAAGAAATGTGATTGTTTATAATCACTACTACAAGTATATGGCGCATGGAACTCTTTATCTTCTGATTGTGTTTTTCTCCTGCAGAGTAAATGAACAATACGATTGTTTATAAAAGTGATCCATGTATGGCCAACACTGCAGGCACACTGAGGTTGGTTTACTAAAACTGGAGAGTCAGAATATGGTGTAGCTGTGCATGATAGCCAATCAGCTTCTTCAATTAAGCTTTGACCAAAAAAAAAAAAAATAAAAGCAGATTGGTTTCTGCGCAGAGTTGCACCAGATTTTGCACTCTCCAGTTTTAGTAAATCAGCCCCACAATGACAATATGAACACATTCTGCATTCTTCAAATGGGGGGATGGCTAGAACCTCTACATGACTGCCAGCCAACCAGCATTTTCAGAAGCAGAGGCCTGCAATAGCTGCCCTCCAGATCCAGTCCTGCAATGTATGGACTTTGGTATACTCTTGTATTTCTTTCAAACCTGTTTATGACAATGAAAGGACTGAACATGAATGACAGGCGTTATTGTGACAACACAGTGCTGGAGGACACACCATATGATCTCAGACATCGCAGGGGCCGGGCGTTCCCTAGAATCCGATACACTGAAAAATGACATGGTGACCATGTCACATAACAATGCCAACAAACAGAGATCTGTCCTTCCTGATCCGCAAAGTGCACAGTCCACACACTAATAACACACGGACACTCTTCTATAGTTACCTGCCGACTGTCATCTCACAACAGATCAAGAAATCGAAGAAACATGCTAAAATCAGGATCAGTAAACACCACGCTAAAATCGGTAAACAACACGCTAAACTCGGGATCGGTAAACACCACGCTAAAATCAGGATCGATAAACAACGCGATAAAATCGGGAACGGTAAGTAACACGCTAAAATCAGGATTGGTAAATAACACGCTAAAATCTGGATCGGTGAACAAAATGCTAAAATCCAGATCGGTAAATATACTAAAATCGGGATCGGTGAACAACAGGTTAAAATTGAGGTCAGTAAACAGCACGTTAAAATTGAGGTTGGTAAACAACACGTTAAAATCAGGATCAGTAAACAACACGCTAAAAATCGGGATCGGTAAACAACACATTAAAATCGGGAACGGTAAACAGCACGCTAAAATCGGGATCGGTAAACAACACATTAAAATCGGGAACGGTAAACAGCACGCTAAAATCGGGATCGGTAAACAACACACTAAAATCGGGATCGGTAAACAACACACTAAAATCGGGATCGGTAAACAACACGCTAAAATCGGGATCGGTAAACAACACACTAAAATCGGGATCGGTAAACAACACGCTAAAATCGGGATCGGTAAACAACGCGCTAAAATCGGGATTGGTAAACAACACGCTAAAATCGGGATTGGTAAATAACACGACAAAATCGGGATTGGTAAACAAAACGTTAAAATAAGGATTGGTAAACAACATGCTAAACTTGGGACCCCTATGTCAGAGGTTCATTCCTTTAGGGCGTTGCAATGCGTTAATGCATGCATAGTGTGCTACTGTGCATTGCGGTAACATGCGTCATTGCACACATACGTGTGAAGCTGGCTGTGGTTTGGTAATTTTTTCTTCAAACTGATATAATAAAAACACTCTCAATGGTATATTTAACAGACCAAAAAGGAGCGAATAGCTCATTGTTGGAATTTACATATACTTCAACTTGCAGAGTACAGACAAGGCATTGTAAGGTCTCCCAAAACAGAGATTAGGCTGGTCATACACTATACAATTATCTTCCAATTTTCTGCCCAATTTCCTTTAGATTTACCTTCAACTGTGTAGTGCAGCGGTTCGCGACCCCTTTGGGGGTCGAACGACACTTTCCCAGGGGTCGCCTAAGACCATCGGAAAACACATATTTCCGATGGCCTTAGGAACCGAGACACCGCTCCTTGATCCGTCTGCAGGTGTGGGCGGGATGACATGCCGTTCCTGTCATCTGGACACACCCCCGGGATCAATCCTTCCTCGTCGGTGATTGGCCGCCGGAACTGTAGCTCAAGAGAGGCACACAGGCGGCCAATCACCGGCGAGGAGGTGGAGCTTGGAAAGGAGGAGCCGAGCGGCACCGCGAAGCACGAGCGAGTGAAGAGGAGGAAAGCGGCCGGAGAAGGAAGCCATCTGACCGGTAAGTGTTTTTACCATGGGAGAGGGAGCGAGCGAGCCCAGGCTGGAGCAGGGGTCAGCAAGGTAAGTATCATTGGTGTCAGTGGGAGGAATAGTGCCCAATCATTGGTGTCACTATTACCAATGATGGGGCACTATTCCTCCCCCCACTGACACCAACGATGGGGCACTATTCCTCCCACTGATACCAACGATGGGGCACTATTCCTCCCACTGACACCAATGATGGGGCACTTTTCCTCCCACTGACACCAGTGATGGGACACTATTCCTCCCACTGACACCAGTGATGGGGCACTATTCCTCCCACTGACACCAATGATGGGGCACTATTCCCCCCACTGACACCTATGATGGGGCACTATTCCTCCCATTGACACCAACGATGGGGCACTATTCCTCCCCCCACTGACACCAACGATGGGGCACTATTCCTCCCCCCACTGACACCAACGATGGGGCACTATTCCTCCCCCCACTGACACCAATGATGGGGCACTATTCCTCCCCCCACTGACACCAATGATGGGGCACTATTCCTCCCCCCACTGACACCAATGATGGGGCACTATTCCTCCCACTGATACCAATGATGGGGCACTATTCCTACCACTGATACCAATGATGGGGCACTATTCCTCCCACTGATACCAATGATGGGGCACTATTCCTACCACTGACACCAATGATGGGGCACTATTCCTCCCACTGACACCAATGATGGGGCACTATTCCTACCACTGGCACCAATGATGGGGCACTATTCCTCCCACTGATACCAATGATGGGGCACTATTCCTACCACTGGCACCAATGATGGGGCACTATTCCTCCCACTGACACCAATGATGGGGCACTATTCCTCCCACTGACACCAATGATGGGGCACTATTCCTCCCACTGACACCAATGATGGGGCACTATTCCTACCACTGATACCAATGATGGGGCACTATTCCTACCACTGGCACCAATGATGGGGCACTATTCCTCCCACTGACACCAATGATGGGGCACTATTCCTCCCACTGACACCAATGATGGGGCACTATTCCTACCACTGGCACCAATGATGGGGCACTATTCCTACCACTGATACCAATGATGGGGCACTATTCCTCCCATTGACATCAGTGACGGGACACTATTCCTCCTACTGACACCAATGACGTGGCACTATTCCTCCCACTGACACCAATGACGGGGCACTATTCCTCCCACTGACACCAATGATGGGGCACTATTCCCCCCACTGACACCTATGATGGGGCACTATTCCTACCACTGACACCAATGATGGGGCACTATTCCTACCACTGACACCAATGATGGGGCACTATTCCTACCACCGACACCAATGATGGGGCACTATTCCTACCACTGACACCAATGATGGGGCACTATTCCTACCACTGATACCAATGATGGGGCACTATTCCTCCCATTGACATCAGTGATGGGGCACTATTCCTCCCACTGACACCAATGATGAGGCACTATTCCTCCCACTGACACCAATGACGTGGCACTATTCCTCCCACTGACACCAATGACGTGGCACTATTCCTCCCACTGACACCAGTGACGTGGCACTACTCCTCCCACTGCAAAATTACAGTTATGAAGTAGCAACGAAAATAATTTTATGGTTTGGGGTCACCACAACATGAGGAACTGTATTAAGGGGTCGCGGCATTAGAAAGGTTGAGAACCACTGGTGTAGTGCAAGGGCCTGCCTAATTGGATACAACTGAAAGTGTTGTTTAGGTTTGTCCTCCTATTATATGGTTTTTGGTAAATCTAAACCAAAAATCTCCAGATAATTGTATAATGTATGGCCAGCCTTAGTCCCACTCACACCTCTATATGTTGCAGTTCAGCAATCAGATAACAATGCAGGACAAGAGGAATCCCATTATTGTCTATGGGGCCCATTCACACCTATGCTATGCGCTTCAATGCAACCTGTAAAAAAGGTACAGGCGCGTCCCTGTTGCAACCCCTATTCACACCAGCAATTTGAAGTGCATTTCTAGAAGCTCTTCAATGCTGAATACCAGATTTGAATGTTATCCTATTGTGTCTGTTAACATGTGAGTAATGGGCAAGTGCTTTATTGGGGCATGAGCGCATGTTTATGGCCCCCAACAACTTCAATGGGGGTGTCCATTAACAAGTGTGTAGTGGGTGTTTTTTGCATAATTTTGCACCTAACAATTATCTCCTCCTAGTAGCTAGCTTTCTATTGGCTAAAACAAAAACACGCCTGAAGAAAGAAAAAACAAAAACAAAAAAAACAGTAGAAAAAGGGCAACAAAAATAGTTCTAAAATCTCATGAATCACCCAAATTTGAATCCTGGCTGGGACTTCAGTGGAAACATATGAAAAACAAAACTGCAGAAAAAAAAAAAAAAAAAAAAAAACACATGAAAATGTAAAATGCACGGGTGTGAAGCTAGCCACTCTGAAGCAAATGTAATAAAACCTAATGGACTACATTGATTTTGCATTCTGTTACTGCTGTTACTGCGAGATTCTCCAAGTGTTGGCAGTCATATCCTTTGCAGCACACTGAAATCAAGGCAGTTCTAATGGGGAAACCATCAACAAGTGATTAAATGGCTAGTCCTCCTCTAAGCCACCCCTGAAAACGTAGAGGTTCCTGGTTACATGAGCATTCTACATGTTAAAGGTCATTACATTTTAAAGCCCTGGAAGGATCCTGATTAAATGTTTTAAAACTATAGGTTCTAAACTATAGGTTCTATAGGTTCTAAAGCTGACTTGAAGATATTTCTTTGGAGAAGTTTCGAAACGCCCTCAACATTCCACAACGATCCAGTGAACGTGACCAATGACTACTAGATATACCATGGCCTGGATACATGAGAACCTTCACAAAGTTGAGTCACAATTCGCCGCCTTTCCATAGGAAAAACAAAGTTTGATACGTTAACATGGGGCAGCCAAGGACTGCGGTCCTCACCTGCACTGTGTGGATGAACCTGGAACAATGTGTGAAGGGTGAACAGGTGAGTCTAGGCATAGAAACACACAGAGCTCCATAGAGGAGGAGGAGGAGGAAGAAGAGGAGGGGTGATACATCCCAGCCATTGTCTGCACTCTAGGTAATCCTCAACTTGTGCAAAGCTCTAAGTATGACCACCCCTCCCCCACACTTCTCCATACCAGACCCATACCATACCTCTCCAGACTTCCAGAAACGATTTATCCGCCCTATGTACAAGGAGGAATCCATAGCTAAGTCTGCTCCACATCTTATTGTCCAAGAACATCTTACCTGGGCTTGGAATAACGGTGATAGAGCAATGGCTGTGTCCTCACCTCCATCCTGATGTTCCCAGGCGTTCTGTATTCCCTGCAATGCCCTCATCATGATGAATTACCATGTCAATGGCTACAGAACAATACAGAATGGGGGTAGACGAAGAGGGCTGGGATTTACTACACTGGTATCTGTAGGGGAAGAGAAGGAGGCCTCAGCAATCCACACCAGCCATGCTAGAGTGCAGAGTGAGTTCCCGGCTTATGCCGGCCATAGATGGATTGGAATTCGTCAGGCTCAGGAGGATCCAGATGAATTTCTATCCATCCATGGGCAGGCTGATTGTACTGAAGTCGATTTGTTGATTGAATGCAGTATAACCAACCTTTCAGAATTTTTTTTATATGATCATGGTTGGTGGCTATAGACACCAGCCTTGATCGTTGTTTTCTGCCAAAGAGGAAGGCCCCCGATAGCAGAATACAATCGCTCAATATGAGGGATTCCCCCATGAACACGGATTGTACTGATGGCCAAACTGAGCATTTTCTTTCCTTCAACCCTTGGTTGAAGGAAAGAAAATTATATAATGTGTGTGTCTACAAATCCTATAAAATGCAGGCTTTCACCCAAAACAAAGCATGCGTAAGTAAATCAGTCAATCTGTAAGTAAACCTGTCATGACAGAAGAATGATGGCTGTCATTTGGAAAATGCCAGTTATTTTAACCCTCTGGCTTTTAGGGCACATTCACACTATTGAGCGGAGGTAACATGCACGTTACCTGCATTGGTGCAATGCAGTGCCTTTCATTCTGAATGGCACCCCAACGCGTTTTGACAACGGACATGCCTTGGGGTGCGCTGTTAGAAATTCTAGGCTGCCTAATCAAATGAATAGGCTGCATGTGTTAATGCACCACAATAGCATAAAACGGGTCCAGAAGGCCAATTAGACCCTCAGTTTAAATCAACCAAAATACATACCAGGTGCTTAATGTCTTACAGTTGGTTTGCTTTCTAAAGCAGCCACAGCCTGAATAAAAATACCTATGCCCTCCCCTGCCAGCAGAAGCAGAGTGAGACCCCTGCCCTCCCAAGGGAAGCAGCAATCTTTCTGAGGTCCAACACCCCCTACTGATTCAGACCAATAGTTCTGCAATCACCAAAGCTCAAGCTCTCCACTGACTGGAAAGCTATGGCTCTGACCTAGCATTGGGACCTTTGCAGAGAGACCACTGCTTCCACACAGAAAGCAAGACTCCGTCCTGCAGCATGTTGGCAGGGGACAGGCATTTCTACCAAGCATGTGGCTGCTCTCTAAAGAAAGCAAACTGAAATTTTTGAACACCTTTTGTTTTGATGCACCTGCCAGGTACTTCGTGGACTTAAATTGAAAATTAAACTGGGCTTTAATTTCTGAAGAACTGACCCGGAACAAGTGAACCAATCACGAATACTTGTTCCAGGTCAGTGACTCAAAGTATTGAAGCAAGAGGATCATCATGACAGCCAAGTAACTAGCATTTGGTGAATGAGAACTAACCATTAGACAGTATGTCTAGCTGGGATGGAAATGTTCAGTGGTTCCCCCACTATTTATGTCTATTCGGGGATCCGTGCAGTGCCACCCATGAATATTCACAGACACTGATAATATATGCTGCAATAAGAGGTGATACAGAGCCAGAAACATGACTAGTTCAGACCCCCTACACCACCGTCTCTCTCTCTCTCATATACCCCCTTAACATACCAATAAAAGAAAACCATAACACCCATAGAGTAAAATGGCCAACGCGGCCTATTATTAACAATTCAACTTCAATACACAAAAAACTTTCCTTAAAACAGAAACATATAGAAGTTGTTGGTCTTCGAAAGCACCAAACAAAAAACGATATCCCCCTGCGGAACCTATATTATAACTAGGCCTCCAGCCGCAAGGCACCGGCTTGGAGACAAAACATACCATCCGCAGTGCAGAACCTCCATCTTTCAGTTAAACCTCGGCTAACCGGCATGCACCCGGGCACACCATACCACCGATGGGTCCCAACCATTCGCTTTAGCTTAAAAGCATGTGCCGCCTCCAAAGATCAACACCTGAACAGGGGCGGACTGACCATTTGGAAACTCAGGCACTGCCCGAGGGCCCGGTGTCAGTAGGGGGCCCCATGAGATGCCCTGGTACCTTTTTCATAGGCTTTTTTGAGTTTGGGCAAGGACACAGGGGCCCCATGATCCCCTATTGCCCGGGGGCCCCATGAGTTGTCAGTCCGCCCCTGCACCTGAACCAAAACAAAAACCGGGAATCGAGAAAAAAAAACAAAAAAAAAACACCCACACAAACCCCAAGGGAGGGCGAGAGGGAAGCTCGTTCCACCGCTGTCTCCTCCTGCACGGATCTGGACGACCCCCCCAACCACACCAAAAGTTGTCGAAGACCCCACTCTGCACACCCGTCACCAATCAGGTAACTTGTCCATAGTCTAACTCCCACATTTTTTCCTTAACCCTTTCCTGTCTTTCTTACCCCCCTCTTAACCTGGTCATCTCTGCCCTGCGCTATTTTTAATTTTTTCTTCCTTTTCGCTACGGGCATCTCTTTATCCTTACCTGGAAATGATACGATCATAGCAATTCTATAGTCACACAAGATCACACTAGGCGAAGCAATACAAGCATACATACCCATGCCACCATCATTCAATGACTGGATCTTCTACAAATGACAATACCAATTATTTTACTGAATGGATTAGAAAACAATGCACTGCCATACAATGCATGTCTATCAGGGATTAACAGACCCCCTATGGGCTGGTTCCAGTCTGCCATTGTTTGGAAGTGTACCTGTCATTCTCCTGACCACTGTGCCCTGACCGATTCCTGAACACAAGCCAGACCTTCCCTTTCATTCAGTACATATTTCTGGAATGTAGGCTTGAATGGAAGAGATGTCCTCATTTGCACACTGTCCTCGTTTTCTCCCGTAACAGGAGCACAGGGAGGTCACTTTCCATACACGCGTGATCCGTAAATAAAGCACTTACTGAACACATCATATTGAGTTTCTAATGTTACTTATTACATTTAAACTAGAAAGCTCATCATATTTCGCTTGCCTGGTTACTCCTTCCTCCCTCTCATCAACATGCTAATCATCACTGGATCTCTGTGCTTCTTTATGCAATGCAGATCATGGCTGGTGGGAGGGTGCCATAAGTGGATTCCTGAAAAATGTAAACTGTGGTAATGCCCACATGTGATGCTAGAGAAGAACATGCATATATGGAAGGAGCACCAGACCAAAAGAGAGTCCAAATTTATTTACTGATAATGTGTTAAAAGAAATCAACGCATTTCAGGGGTCAAAAGAACTCCCCCTTCGTCAGGGCTTCAGTTAAAAATGAGAACCTTGTGTGGAGATTCCTGTTTGAATCGGTGAAGGAAAGCCGATTGCTGGATTATGATTCCTGGCCAGCAGTATCTGCACCAGTAGTCAAAATAAATAATATTCCACTCTAATTAATTTTTTTAGCTGAACCCGATTAAGAGAGAGTTCCTCTGAACCCCAAAACGCATTGGCTGTCTTTTAACACATCAAGAAATTAATTTGGACTTATCTTTTGGTCTAGCGCTACTTCTATATAAGCATGTTCTTTTCTGGTGACCTGCTGAAGGGCAGCCTTGTCTGTTGTGAGCAGCCTATCCTGAGCCAGCAGGCTCTTCAAATGTTTTTTTGCCCTTTAACTACCTTGTTTACATCAAAGTCCCAGTGCTTCTTGGATGCCCTTTTTTTCAATGGAGTCCACATTTTATGTTAAACCTGTAAGACTGAGGAGAAGGCTGGAGTTCAACTTTGTCTTTCATTTTCTAAAGCAGGGGTCTCCAAACTTTCTAAACAAAGGGCCAGTTTAGTGCCCCTCAAACTTTAGGGGGGCCGGATTGTGGCCAGTGGAAGTAGAAAATGCCCTGGCATCAGTGGGAGTAAACAATAACCTAGGCTTGGTGGTCAGTGGGAGGAACAATGCCCCATCCTTGGTGTCAGAGGGATAATTAGTTCGCCCATTTCTGGTATCAGTGGGAGGAACAGTGGCTGGTGTCAGTGGGAGGAACAGTGGCTGGTGGCAGTGGGAGGAACAGTGCCCCATCGCTGGGGTCAGTAGGAGGAACAATGTCCCGTCGCTGGGGTCAGTGGGAGGAACAGCGCCCCGTCGGTGGGGTCAGTGGGAGGAACAGCGCCCTGTCAGTGGGGTCAGTGGGAAGAATAGTGCTCCATCACTGGTGTCAATGGAAGGAGTATTGTTTCATAACAGTGGAAGGAAAAGTGCCTCAAGGGCCAGATAAAAACAAGCAAAAGGGCCACATCCGGCCCGTGTTCCACATTTTGGAGACCACTGTTCTAAATGAAGCCACCCAGTCCAGACTAACGGTTGGATTAGACAAAATCTGCCATGGAAAGGAAGGTGGTGGGGTCAATGATTACATTGGGAAAATCAATAGGGATGAGGCACCCTCAATTGCACCACCTTTGCAGTAGAACCCATTGAAATGTTCTCTACCACACAAATGAAGGCCAGTTATGATGTAAAACGTGCTCATGGCCTGCCCTCTATAGAACAGATGAGACTTCTACAGAACATATCTTTATTATACTCTATCAGATGAAGGACAGTCAGGCCTGCAGTCTGCAGCACAGTCACCCAATGGAAGAAAAATTAAAATACTTCTTGGAGTGATTAAGGACTAAGCAGTAGAGAATGGGATGTGCTGTATGGCAGGATGGGGTTTTACGACAAACATGGACTTGTCCATTCAAGGATATCTAATTTTTTTATTTTTACTAATTTGGATAGAGTTGGGAAGGGTTAAAACCCCTATCAGTTTTTTTGCCATATATCCTATTTGGGATTATATGTTCTCCTATATGCACTCAAGGCCGCAGTATCAGCCTTATGACTAAGGCCCAGAGTGTGTGGGGCTGAAATGCGTCAATCATTTTATTGGTTGGATTCTTTTTATGTCTCGATGGATCAAGAATAAAGAATTATAATTTTATTTCATACCATGTCTGTGCTGGACTTTCACTTATGCTGTATCAGCTGACCCTCGGAGATCCTCTGAACCATAACAGGACCACAAGAACGTGCCTGAATTCCCACCAACAAAAACACAGAAATCACTGCGGTCATTGAGGTTAAACGAGGGTTTCATACTGCTTTAGGAAACTTGACTATGAAATGCAAACCAGAATCAGTGTAACATTATCCCCAAGTATGCAGTGTGAGCATGCAAAGTGCTCAACGCAAAACCACCTGATTTCCATACATACAGCTGATGGCATACACGGCGGACAGATTACACATGAACACAATCACAGACCTTCACAGGGACATTTATAGACTGCAGAAAAGACAACAAAAAGGTGAAAGCGTGTCACTGCCCATAACATCAGTAAAATTTTGTTTCGAAAGTTTGTACTGAAATTCAGAAAACATTTGTTCATCAGAGTATTTGATAGTACCATTATGAACCCAACAAATTTCATATGAAAACCTTGAAAAATTTAGACTGATCGCCATACCAAAGAAATTTACTTCCCCCATTTTCCAAAATTCTCCTAAACTAAAGTTTGCTACAATGTATTAGCTCTGTGGTCTCCAAACCATGGCTGGGGGTCCTGATGTGGCCATTTGGTTGCCTTGATCTGGCCCTTGGGGTGCTATTCCATCCACTGACACCAACAAAAAGGGATAATTCCTGTCACTGAAACTGATGGGGCATAATTACTGTTGACCTAAACAAGGGGGCACCAATTCCTTCCATTGATACCAATGATTGGGCACTATTCCTCCCATGTACACCAACAATGGGGAAAAAGTCCTCCCACTGACAACAACAATGGGCCACAATTCCTCCTACAGAGACCAATGATGGGATACTATTCCTCCCACTGAGACCAAAAATGGAGCACTATTCCTCCCACTGACACCAATAATGGTCTACTATTCCTCCCACTGACACCAACAATGGGACACTATTTCCTCTCACTGACACCACTGATTGTTTACTTCCACTGCCTCTAGGTCGGTCCCCCTAAAGAATGGGTATCCAAATTATGGCCCTCCAGCTGTTGAAGTACTACAAGTCTCATCATGCCTATGCCTCTGGGTGTCTTGCCTGTGGATGTCAGAGTCTTGCAAGTCCTCATGAGACTTGCAGTTCCTCAACACCTGGAGGGCCATAGTTTGGACATCCCTGCCCTAAAGTCTGAAGGACAGTAAATTGGCCCTTCGTTTAGAAAGTTTGGAGACCCCTGTAGTAGCTTATAAAAAAATTGGAATAAAGTGAACAATGAGACTTATCTGCTGTACTGGACCAGTGTCAAACATCTTTATTTAAAAGCTCCACAACACACTGCACCAAAAATGGCCATGTAATGGGAAAAAATATAACATCTTATAGCATCATGTTTCTAAGCTGCCAATAGACACGAGAACTATGCCTAGATCCCGTCAGTATTGGGAACAGTCAAGTGTCTCCAGACAATGGCTTAAAATGAACCCTTTAGGGCACAGGTGGCCCTCCAGTTGTTGAGAAAGTCCCATCATGCCTTTGAGAATCATGTTTTAACTGTCACCCTTGGAATTTCAGCAAGTTCCGTAGTTCCGCAACAGCTGGATGGCCGCAGTTTGACACACCTGCTTTGGAACAAAGTGCAGGTTCTCCTGATAGGCCACGCAACCGTTTATACGGAGCTTCCCAATGCTCTGAGCCAGAGTCTAAACCCTGTGTAAGATCTACATTAGAGCCCACACAGCGTGAATGGCCATCTCCCCATCCCCCATTTGATGGTGATCAAGTATAGAAATTAGCAGCTGAGAACCTGAGCATTACATCCCATGTGGAAGGGAAGACGGTCACATGCTCCTCCAAACCTGTAACTACTGGGCATTTCTGAAGATGAAGTTACTCACAAAGATCCTAAGATCCCTGCTCCAGGATCCATTGTTTTCACACACAATTCAGCAAAGTTTTGGAATCGCACAGACACTCCACCCAGGTTCCTCCTAACGTGTTTCACCCGGTATGGTTTACATGCTCTATAAGTAAGCACCAGCAGGTCTGAAACATTTCAGAAGGAAGATTTTAAGGCCTCATGCACACTGCTGCCCCTAAACTGACATTTTTGAGGTTTTGGGTTTTTTTTGTCCAAGCCCCTGAACATACCTCGCTGAAAACCCATGGGGTTAATTTACTAAAGGCAAATAGACTGTGCACTTTACACATGCAGTTGCTCCAGAGCTTAGTAAATGAGGTAAAGCTCCACTTTGCAAAGATCACCCAATCATGTGCATGGAAATAAAAAAAAAAAACAATTTTGCTTGCACGTGATTGGATGATGGAAGTCAGCAGAGCTTCTGCTCACTTAGCTTTGGATCAATTGCACTTGCAGTCTATTTGCCTTTAGTAACTCAACTTATGGGTCCATGCTCACATAGGCTTTTAGAGGCAGTCAAAGCTCCTGTTCCTGAATGCAGAAGAATCGAGTTCCGGAGAGGAGCTTTTAGGCATAAAACCGCCAAACCTGGCTAAATTCGCCTAAGCGCTACAGAATAAATTAAAATTCTGGCCAATGAAATTAATAAATGTCCAAATGTCAAGCACATCCTGACCTAAACCTTGGCAGGTGGTGTGCAGCTCCAGAACTTTGCTGACAAACATGTCACTTCGCAAAATGAAAGGTCCTCTTAATTCACAATGCTGATTTTCCTATACCTTATACAGATCATACACTGGGGTGGATTTACTAAAGGCAAACAGACTGTGCAATTGCAGTTGCTTCAGAGCTTAGTAAAAAAAGAAAAACAAAACAAAACAAAAAAACAGCATTTTTGCTGGTACCTGATTGGATAATGGAAGTTAGCAGAGATTTACCTCATTTGCTAAGCTCTGAAGCAACTGCACTTGCGAAGTGCACAGTTTATTTGCCTTTAGTAAATGAACCCCATTGTATCTAAATTCTCTATTGAATGAGGTGCATAGCACACTTAACCTGCTCTGAGTTTTACCACCATTAATGCTATTATTACACTGGTTGTTATTTTAATGGCTGTTATGATAAAAATGAATGTAAAAGCAATTGACAATTATTGCACAGCTTATCACACCTTAAAAATAAATCAAACAAAACACCACAATAGCTTGGGGCTGGAGAGAACACAGAGTTCTATGAGCAGGAATGGAGCCCTTGGAGATAAAATAATACTTTGTGAGATAAAATATGGATTTATGAGAAAAGAGGCTTTCAATGAGATTAGACATTTAGTGGCTTTTATGGTTTCGAATTGAAAATTTGTAAGAGAAAACAACTCATCCACCTTGCTGGAAACACCGCACACTGGAACTCAGCTACTATGTCCACTTTAAGACCAAGCCTTTTCCAACCCTTTTTGTTTACATGTACAAATCAGTATTTTTTTGCTTGAACATTACTTAGAACCCCCCCCCCCCCAAATTTTACATATATATATTTTTTTTTTTTAATGCTTGTTGTTTCCGGTTTCCTATACCATGGAGATGATTGGGGACCTTCCAGTCCTTGATTAGTTCTTTGGTAAGCCTGCGGTGGCCTCACCGGTGGGATGGTAGAGCCCAGAGAGGCACTGGCGGGCAGCCTCTGGGATGGTTTTTACAAAAAAGCAGATTACCTCCTGAGAAAAATAATACCGGAATGATGCCTGTAGCTGCAGTCATCATCCCGGTATAACAATTGAAACCACCGACCTACTGGTATGTTAAGCGGTCTTCAAGTGGATACAGAGAGGTAAAGAGATGGGACTTAATCATAGACAGAGGTAATATATAAATAACTGAAACATAATCAATGAAAGTGAAGGCTGCAGCTCTATAACCACCCAGGAATGGAGATTCACATTAATACAGGTGGCCACTGGTTCTCTTTAATGCCAATAGTAATGCTATAACCAACAAATTCCCTATACCTGAACCCATTGTGAAAAATGATCTGCCATGTTTAAGCTGAAAGAAGCATCAAGTGCTTCGGAGTTCTGAGTTTTTCCACAAATGCATATGTCAGCAGAGAGTCTATGAAATATTCGAGAATGTTGGAGATCAAGTGTCATCCAACTAAGCGAATTCACCCAGGGCAATCCAAACCATGTGCAAAGCTTGTACATCCGTACCCCAGCCACTATTTAAGACCTTCTTCACTCAGGCTTCAGCCTATACAAGAGCATAGCGTATAGCCGGATTTTGATAGCATTTGTAAAGCTTTCAGCCAGATTCAAGCAACTTTACTGAAACTCTTAAAGAAAATTCAGTTTTAGTGTGGGGATGTTATATGGCTTTTGGGAGTGTGGTCATTTAAACAAGTTGCTACCGGGCTTTAGCAAGCCTTAAAAAAGCAGGGGTTGGCTGGTTTGATCGGATGCTTTCAGAAGCCAGTAATGGATTGTTCACATCTGAGCATAACCAGAAGTGACAAAATCCTCGTTGCTTATGGTTTCTTATATCATAGAGATGATCAGGGAAGTTCCGCTCCTCAGTCATCTCTAGGGTAAGCCAACGGAACTGCCGGGTTCAGTCCAGGGCTCCCTCGGTTGAATGGGAGAGCTCTGAAAGGAACCAATAAGCTGTGAGGGGGAAACCCTTACCGGTTACCAAGTCACAATCAGTCCCATTAACGACTACATTTAACCTACCTAAACTGGAGATGAGGGATACATTAAAGGCTTTAACAAACATGTTTGAAGCTTCCCGAAAGCTTTGCAAAAGCTGCTTTACACACTCTACTTCAACACTTCCAAAAACTGAGCTCATAATATTTACTCCCTTCCCTAGACTTTTGTAGTGAGGCCCCCTCCTCATGCCAGGGTGCTAAGTGTAGTCCTGGACTCTGACCTCTCCCCCCATCCAATCATTGTTCAAATCCTGCCACTTTCACCTCCATAACAAAATGTGCCCCTTCTTAATCAAAGGCACCACCAAGCTACTAAATCATTGCCTGGTTATTTCTCATTTCGGCTACTGCAACTTGCTCCTCACGGGCCTACCTCTACACAGACTATCCTCCCATCAGTCTTCTATGAATAGTGCTGCCAGACTCATCCACCTTACCAACCACTCAGTGTCTGCTACCCCTCTCTGCCAATTCCTCCACTGGCTTTCGCTCACTCAACAAATAAAATTCAGAATATTAATAACATACATAGCCATCGACAACTTTGTCCCCAGCTACAGCACCAACCTCATCTCCAAACATCAACCAAAATTCCCTCTTCACTCCTCCAAGACCGCCTACTCTCTGGTTAACTTGTCATAACCTCCCATGCTCACTTCAAGGACTTCTTCAGAGTCTCTCCATCCTTTTGAATTTCCTACCCCAATCTGTCCTGCCATCTCCTATTGTAATTGCCTCCTCATTGGCCTACCTAATCGCAGGCTATTCCCTCTTCAGTCTATCATGAATGCTTCTGCCAGACTCATAGACCTTACTAACTGTTCTGTATCTGCCACCCCTCTCTGCCAATCCCTCCACTGGCTTCCCATTGCCCAACGGATAAAATTCAAAACATTAACAATAACGTATAAAGCCATTTATAACTCTGCCCCAAATTACATCACCGATCTTGTCTCTAAATATCACCCACACCGTACTCTCCGCTCCTCGCAAGACCTCCTACTCTCTAGCTTCCTTGTCTCCTCCTCCCATGCTCGTCTCCAGGACTTCTCAAGAGCTTCCCCCATCCTCTGGAACTCTCTACCCCAATTTATCAGACTATCGCCTACTCTGCTGACTTTTAAGCGATCTCTGAAAACCTATCTCTTCAGGGAAGCCTATCCTGCCCTCAGCTAATAATGGAATCTTCTACTCTTCCAACCAGTCCATCCCCCACAGTTACTACCTTTTCTACCACTAGCCCCTCCCTCCTAGATTGTAAGCTCCAAGGATCAGGGCCCTCCTATCCCTCTTGTATTGAACTGTATTGTTGCTGTATTGTCTCCCTTTATATTGTAAAGCGCTGAGCAAACTGTTGGCGCTATATAAATCCTGTATAATAATAATCTCCTACTCTGTCCCTGAGACCTATTCAATCAAGTCAATCCGCCTCTACCCAGTAACTGTAGTTTTAATTCTCAAACAACTTATCTCCCCACAGCTGTTACCTTTTGTATCACTTGTACCTCCCTTTCAGATTGTGAGCTCTCATGAGCAAGGCTCTTTTAATCCTCCTGTACTGAATTGTATTGTGACTGTATTGTCTCCCTTTATTTCTGTGCTACGCATACTGTTGGCACTATATAAATCCTGAATAATAATAAAGGCTGAAGCTTATGTGAACAAGGCGTGAGGGCCATTTACACACATTTTTAAAAACGTTCCTAAAATTTTTTCGAAAATAAAACAAAAGTCACATAAAATAATGTAGCATTCAGTAAAATAAGGATTAGAGAAGGGTATGAATACTTCTGCAAGGCACAGTCTATCCCCTCTTGTATATACATGGGATAACTGAAATCCATCACATCACCATCCTTTGCAGATTCACAGCTCTCTAGCAGATCAAAGACAGAGGGAAAGCAGCGTATCTTTTATAAAGTCCAACCATAAGATGCTGATAGTGTTACTGGAGATCTCAGAGGCTTCATTGTTCTGGACAATCAAGAGAGGAGGGGAGGCTGGGCAATGACAATGGAGAGCTTATATCAGAACCTCATGGGAATTAATTACTCCAGGCTACATGATATGAATTCTGCAGATTAGAGAGCTAGTAGTACGGGGCACACAATATAACAGTACATAAATCCACCTACGGCTCTGGGCTGATTCATGAGGAAACTGATACAGAAGTGAAGGTCTCCCTCCTACAAGTGCTTCTCTGATTCACTCATATTCTCTCATAATCCCACTTATTATTAGATTGCCCTAAATTCTAACAACGGACATGGAAATGTCATCTCTAAATGGGTTATCGGCTTTTAGCGCAAACAGCAGCATTTTAAATAGGTGCAAAAACCTTCAGGAGTATGACATACCACTATTTGTAATACAATGAATGTGTTTTTTTGTTTTACCAGTAATGGGATGAGCGGTCCCCTTAAGATTTAGTCCTACCTTTGGGTTCCAGGCAACAAGCCTGTCACTTAGACTCCCGAGTCATTGGATATAAATATAGAGGCTGGTGGGACTAGCGTAGTGAACTGCAAAGTATGTAGTTGGGTAATGGGTAGGAGTATGTAAGTATGTAATGGCAATAAAGGAAGACTATAGAGCAGCCACTCTCAACCTTTTCAACATGGAGGAACCCTTGAAATAACTTTCTGGTCTCAGGGAATGCTGCTAAAAATGACTATATCTACAACACATCATACATTAGTGTAATGGTCAGTGGGAAGAATGCTCCTCACACTTGTGGTTATTGGGAAGAATTAACCCATTACCAAAAAGCTAAAAGGATCGATGGTGTCAATGGGAACTTATCTGAGAGGCAGAAATTGCTAATTGCTTAAGGAGCCCTTAGCAACCTCTAAAGGAAGTTCCATGGAACTCTGGATTAGAAACCCTGCTTTTGAGCAATGCATTAAAATTTGTGTCACTACTCTGCTGATGAAGGTCACACGTTTGTCCTTTCACAAAATGTTCATTGACACATCTGTTGGGAGTAAAGACGAAGTTCAACTGAACCAGACTGGACATTCTTCTGTTGTGTGATGGGAATGTGAAGAAGAAGGATGCTTAGTGTCTAGTGGATGCCGTTCTTGCAGCAGGTAAGGGTAAAATGAGTGTCACACTACACTCATGGGTTTTGACTGGGTTAAATGGGACAATGGATCCCTGAAGTTTGTATAAAAGGGAGCCAGAGAAAGTCAGCCTATTGCCTGTGAAGGATGTCATGAGGGAAGCAGCACTCTTCCTGTGGCCAAGCCTGAGGGTTTCATGTGTTGCAGTAGTAGGCCTCTGGCCTTTTGAAACTGGGTAAGGCCCAGTGACCACGGAGGTGGTGTTTTAGATCACCACCTTCTGCTTGTTTACAAACATTTCTACTGAGGGTAATGCTAGGGTTTGTATTTGTATTAGGAATAAAATTTGAGGTTGAGTTTAGATTGACAGGTAAGGTTGAAGTTTGGGGGTTCACGGTTGTGTGGAGGTTAAGATTCTATAATAGCATGGAGTTTGATTTGATCTGCAGCAGTTGTCTCCAAACTGCACACTGGGGACCGGATGCAGCCCTTTGCTTGCCTTTATCCGGCCCTTGAGGCATTATTCCTGCCACTGACAAACAATGAGGCATAATTCCTTACACTGACACCAACAATCGGACACTATTCAGCCCTCTAATACTACTGTTTACCCCCACTGGGTACAGGATGGCCCTCCTAAAGTCTGAATGGCAGTAAACTGGCTCTTTGTTTAAAAATTTTGGGACACCCCTGATCTACAGCTTTTATTATGTTGTAGGACATTTAGACAAAGATGTGTATGAAGATTTGATGCTTTTACTTTACTGTGCAAGAAGCAAATTACTGCAGTTAGTAATCCACTTGTGTGTTTGTGTAAGAGGCACGTTGCACTAGTGATTTTGTTGTTTGTGTCAAATTACAAGCAACAGGTTCGAAAAAAGAAAAAGCTTTCTCCTACAACGTTGGTTTTGTATTGGCAACTGTCTTGTTTAAACAGAGTAGAAAAGAGTAGAGAAGGTGGCCAGAGAGGGACAAATGTCTCATCAACAGCAATAGGAGGGAAAACATTGGCCTGTACATATGTGCATTGCTGATGGTCCGTGAGTTCCTTCTCTATACATAGCAAAAGTGGATACATATGGCAAAAACTCTGTCTTCTTTTCTCCATACAAAAAACAACAATAGGTGGTCAGTTGCACAAATGCAGTTTTTCCAAAACATAAAAAAATTAAAAAATGGCAACCGTCCCAACCACCTATAACCAGCCTTAGCAGTAAGGTGCACATGGAAGGGCAATGCACATCACAAACAAAGGATTTCCCAACAACACTTACCAGCCAGCCTGTGAAAACGCCTGCCCTTAACCTATCCATTTATACATGTGCTCCTACTATGGAGGCTTTGGAAATTTTAGTTAGGTCCACAGTAAACAGAGGACCCTTGATGTGGGACTGTGGCTTATGCATGTATTTGCAAAATGTGTGCAAACAAAACCCTCTGTTTTTAGCGCAAACTGTTAAACAGGGCCATATTGGTTGTTTCACAAGCTGGCTGGTAAGTGTTGCTGGAAAATCCTTTGTTTGCAAAGCATTTTCCAAACAGCTGGAAAATTTGTGTGTGTCAAAGCCAAGTATTCACCCAACTGTCACAGGTGATCGACTTTAAGGAAACCAGGAAGTCGACACATTTAACAACAATGTTGTAGAAGAATGCTGATAAATTCTTGGACAGAAAGAAGAAACCATTCATTCACCCCAGAAGATAAACCAACAACTGTAAAGAATGATACTGAAACTAAAGCATATAATAATATTCCACATAATGGGAAGGCAGGACTCCCTAAATGTCTATGCAACTGTCAATGAAGGTGTGACACACAGCTGGTCTTACTAAGAAGCTTAAGTTGGAAATAGTCTACTTCTGTTTTTGTCTCCTGGCAGTGATACACGGGCAGGTAATTAGCAGGGAGTATCTAGCAATACATAAGAATGAACCGGTCTCACCTGTCCCTCATCTCACGTCACTAGGGTTTCCTGCAGGGCAAGAGAAATGGTCATGACTACGGGTTCCTCTCCCAGTGATGGAATTTATATCTAATTAAGTCACTTCAAGCTTCCCCGAGGCCAAGAGACAAAGAGGGGTGGCTTGTCTGTAAAAAAGCTTGACACCGATACACAAAGGCTCAGACATTTTATGGACTAAACATATTTTGGACTATACTATCTTATCCAGGGCAAGTTACCCATGGTGATGTGACTAGTTCATGTTGAAAGCTAAAGGCTGAATATTGGTCCTGCTAAATGAGTAGCTCCAAATTGTACAGGTAAAAGGCAGTCATTTTAGAGCTTTGATCAAGGTTGTAAACCTCTCCAGGTAGTGGAATCCAGTATGAAAGCATGACCAAAAAATAGTTCTCTCAAATAGATGTCAGACTAGTAAGACTGTTCCTGGGGGCAACTCGAAGCCTGACCAGTGAGGTGTCACTCCATCACTTCCTCTCTGCAGCATTTTAGCCAGAGAGGTTGCAAAGCCATAGGATTAGTCCAGTGCTAATATCTAAAATGACATGGCCCTACGGCAGACCATACATGATTCATTATTTTTCATTCAACCAGACAGTTGAACGAAAAAAAAAAAAAAAATGAACTGATTCCCCCATCCACACATTCGATGGGGGAATCACTCCCATTGAGCCACTGTATTCTGATGGTGGAGAGCCTTCCCTGCTGGCAGAATACAAGGATTGATGTTGCCAGCACTGACTGTTCTGGAGATACCCAAAAGGTTGGTCGTTTGCAAGTAAATCTCAACGCATACAATTTAGAAGTGCAAGTAGAGTCAACAGCAGACACCCCAAGGAGATAGGTAATTTTCACCAAAACTAGAAATTCCCATGAAGCCAAAAAACACGTTTGCCTAAACCCAGAAAATGCACACATACATGGTTACACAGATGGTACAGAATGGTTGTGCCAAGTCAGCAAGATGTAGGGCACATTTCTGCAGATATACAATAGCCATGTCTACATGTCTAGGACAAGGACAGATCATACATCTCATCATGATGTACATCATGTCAAATTATAGCTTTACTTGTCCCTCCAACTGGTAACACAGCAAATAGAAAGCTAAAGAAAGAAGACTTTCAATTAAAGGTTCATGCCAGTTAATTACTAAAATGTAAACAGGATTAGTGGGAACGGCCTGTTTGCTCAATTTCTCTAATTTCCCTCCTGGATTTAAACTTTTTCATGGGGCTGCCCTTTTTTAGAGATGGTTCACACTGATGCGGTGCAGAATTCGCAGCGTTTTCAGTGCAAATTCTGCACCGCATCAGAATCGCACCCCGTTCATACGAACCGATGCGGGTGTGTATGTTAACAACACCCTGACATCGGTCTGCAAAACACGGTGCGATGTGCAGAATCGGAACACATAGGTGTGAATACCCATGTGATCCGATCCAAAAAAGGGTCCTGCACGTTTTTGGTGCTGGTGCGAATAGAGCCATACAAAATGTATGGCTCTAACCGCACCGCATACAAATCACATGTGATATGTACAGGAATGCAGTGCGGTTCCTGTATGAATCACATGGGATTTACCGCACCGCTGTAGTGTGAATCTTGGCTCAGTGTCTTTTTTTTCTTGAATATCCCTAAATCAGAGTCTGTGTTCCCTGGTTCCATCCTATTCCCCAGCTCATATTAACATCAGAAGAAGGCTACACAGCACAGTGTCATGTCATGAACAGTGCAATCCTGGCCAGAAGCACTGTGATGAACCTGCTGAACTTGACCAAAATTAGATAAAGCTCTAAAACGCTGAGCCAGTTTAGGGCCCCATGTTTGTAGGGAAGCAACTGAACAGGCATGGTCTGCAGAAAGGAAGGTACTGCCACGACCTCTAAAGATTCCCACAGTCTGTAGACATCTGATTCCGGTAAGTTCCCAGGGTAGGGGTCGGATGTTACTTTAGGTCAGGAAAGGTAGGCAAAAAAACAAGTGCACATTGTGATTCTTAAGATTCTATAGATGCTATAAATGCCAACTTAAAACTCTGTACGTGATGTCGAACTAAACAAAATCTTAGAAATCAACAGAAGAGTATCCAGCAAGATCCACATCGGATGTAGACAATGATAGGAGATAAACATGTGACAAATCCCTTTCCTAATCTGTTACATGGTGATGACGGAACGAAAAACACCTTGCATTGCTCATAAGTCCGGTATTTTGGCTCAATGACTAATCAGCAAATATTCACATTCTGCGTGCCTGTCCGGGGTGAGGAGGAGTCTGCCAGGGTGGCATTTGGCAACAGACTACGAAAGAGCTGTGACCTCATTTCAGAGGGATCCATTACCTGTCACTGCTCCGAGGAGAAGAGTCACACTAGCCACAGTGCCTAAAGCAAGAACAATTTATTTCTAGGTCTGGCATTGTTCAAGTGCAAAACAAGGGAAGACAAAGATTTGACAGCAACCAGGACTGTTGTTCCTTCAGACACGTTCAATCCAGGGGCGGACTGACAACTCATGGGGTCCCCGGGCAATAGGGGATCATGGGGCCCCTGTGTCCTTGCCCAAACTGAAATAAGCCTATGAAAAAGGTACCAGGGGCATCTCATGGGGCCCCCTACTGACCCCGGAAGACAAAGATTTGACAGCAACCAGGACTGTTGTTCCTTCAGACACGTTCAATCCAGGGGCGGACTGACAACTCATGGGGTCCCTGGGCAATAGGGGATCATGGAGCCCCTGTGTCCTTGCCCAAACTGAAAAAAGCCTATGAAAAAGGTACCAGGGGCATCTCATGGGGCCCCCTACTGACCCCGGAAGACAAAGATTTGACAGCAACCAGGACTGTTGTTCCTTCAGACACGTTCAATCCAGGGGTGGACTGACAACTCATGGGGCCCCCGGGCAATAGGGGATCATGGGGCCCCTGTGTCCTTGCCCAAACTGAAAAAAGCCTATGAAAAAGGTACCAGGGGCATCTCATGGGGCCCCCTACTGACCCCGGAAGACAAAGATTTGACAGCAACCAGGACTGTTGATCCTTCAGACACGTTCAATCCAGGGGTGGACTGACAACTCATGGGGCCCCGGGCAATAGGGGATCATGGGGCCCCTGTGTCCTTGCCCAAACGCAAAAAAGCCTATGAAAAAGGTACCAGGGGCATCTCAAGGGGCCCCCTACTGACCCCGGGCCCTCGGGCAGTGCCTGAGTTTCCAAATGGTCAGTCGGCCCCTGGTTCAGTCATAAGACCCTTGTTGTCTGAACACATTGACTGTGGTCTAATGAAGGAAAGGTGTGCACCATTCCCATCACAGTGGTTCCATAGAACAGTAAAGGTGGCCCTAACCATATGAACATGACCAACTAGCAGAGGGTAACAGGGACAATGACCTAAAGCAGGGGTCTCCAAACGTTGTAAACAAAGGGCCAGTGTACTGCCCTTTAAATATTAAATGAAATTACTGGTGTCAGTGGAAGAATTAGTTCACCTTCTCTGGTGTCATTGGGAGGAATAATACCCCATGGATAGCATCAGTGGGAGGAATAGTGCCCTGTCCTTGGTGTCAGTGGAAGAAATAGCACCTTATATCAGCGGAAGGAATAGTTCCCCCAAGGGCCAGATAAAGGCAAGTGAAGGGCCACATCTGGAGACTCCTGGCCTAAAGTGCAGAGAACAAAAACGGGGTGTAATATCACCATAAAATAGAGGCAAATGATAACAATTATAACAGCCTGCAAGATCTGTGCATGGAGATTGACAACAGAATCAGATTATAAGGGCCATTACATTTACACCAGAATGCACATTCTTGGGTTAAAGAACATGCAAAAGAGGCAAATCATGATCAGAATGTCTGCAATGTGACAAAAAAGGAACATCTGACTCTGGATTTAGGAAAGGGCATCAATAGAAGCTCATAGCTCCCAACAGTCCCTCATTTCGAGAGGTCCTTCTTCCTCAAATGTTCCTTTTCTAGCTCTGATGTAAAGATCTGTTTAAATAAATGCAATAGTTAACTACCAACATTATTTTTATAGCCCTAATATTTCCAGCCATTCTTAAAGTGTTACTAAACCCACAGCAGTAAAATCAGTCTGTATATGCAGTAAAGCATGCTTGTTATACTCACTGTGGAACCTAAGGGGTTAATCCTTTATATTGTGTAAAAAGGCTGTTTAATCCGGTCTTCTCTGATCCTCCCCTTCTTGCAGTGTCCACCTCTTATCTCCTGATAAGACATATCATGTTGAGACACTCTGCACATGCTCGGTTTGGTGTGTGTGTATTGCTAGAGTTGTTTTTTTTTTTTCTTGGGAGAATGCATGTGATCAGCACAGGGCCAATCAGCACTGTCCAGACAGAGGTCAGGGGTTCTGCATCCTCCTACAGCAGAAAGAAAACTACTCTTACAAGTTTTAACCAGTGCTCTGCTGGACACTGATAGAAGGCACAAGACTGTTTCAACTCTTAGATTGTAAGCTCTAATGAGCAGGGCCCTCTGTTTCCTCTTCTATAAAATTGTGTAACTGTAATGTCTACCTTCATTTTGTGCAGCGCCAAGCAAACTGTTGTTTGCAGACAGAGGTCAGGGGTTCTGCATCCTCCTAGAGCAGAAAGAAAAGTACTTCTACAAGCTTTAACCAGTGCTCTGCTGGACACTGAAGACACTGGAGACTGTTTCAACTCTTAGATTGTAAGCTCTAATGAGCAGGGCCCTCTGTTTGCTCTTTCCTCTTCTATCACATTGTATTGTAACTGTAAAGTCTACCTTAATTTTGTAAAACGCTGCGCAAACTGTTGTTGCTATATAAATCCTGTATAATAATAAAAATAACTGCTGATGAGAAAAGGTATTTAGTAGTTTATATTTACTAAAATAATTGCATTTCTATGCCCTGTGTAGTGTGGGAGACCAGATATAGTGAATGCAGGGTCCTGGGAGACCAGATATAGTGAATGCAGGGTCCGGGGAGACCAGATATAGTGAATGCAGGGTCCGGGGAGACCAGATATAGTGAATGCGGGGTCCGGGGAGACCAGATATAGTGAATGCGGGGTCCGGGGAGACCAGATATAGTGAATGCGGGGTCCGAGGAGACCAGATATAGTGAATGCAGGGTCCGGGGAGACCAGATATAGTGAATGCAGGGTCCGGGGAGACCAGATATAGTGAATGCAGGGTCCGGGGAGACCAGATGTAGTGAATGCAGGGTCCGGGGAGACCAGATGTAGTGAATGCAGAGTCCGGGGAGACCATATATAGCAGTGGTGGGCAACCTTTTTTTTCAACTGAGCCAAATCTCGCCAAAACCACGATTGAAATTTATTTTGAGAGCCACATTTTTAAAACTGAAAATACATCTCCCATATAGTAATTCATCCCCCATAGTAATTCATCCCCCATAGAGTAATTCATCCCCCATATAGTAATTCATCCCCCATATAGTAATTCATCCCCCATATAGCAATTCATCCCCCATAGTAATTCATCCCCCATATAGTAATTCATCCCCCATATAGTAATTCATCCCCCATAGTAATTCATCCCCCATATTAATTCATCCCCCATATTAATTCATCCCCCATATTAATTCATCCCCCATATTAATTCATCCCCCATAGTAATTCATCCCCCCATAGTAATTCATCCCCCATAGTAATTCATCCCCCATATAGTAATTCATCCCCCCATAGTAATTCATCCCCCCCATAGTAATTCATCCCCCATAGTAATTCATCCCCCATATAGTAATTCATCCCCCATATAGTAATTCATCCCCCATATAGTAAGTCCCCCATATAGTAAGTCCCCCATATAGTAAGTCCCCCCCCATATAGTAAGTCCCCCCCCATATAGTAATTCATCCCCCATATAGTAATTCATCCCCCATATAGTAAGTCCCCCATATAGTAAGTCCCCCCCCATATAGTAAGTCCCCCCCATATAGTAAGTCCCCCATATAGTAAGTCCCCCCTGTGTCAATTCACTTACATTTGCTCCGTGCGTTCTTCTCGCCGTGCTTCCCGCGCCGTTCTGGTCTTCAGGGCGGACTGTGAGAGGAGAGGAGTTCGTCACGCTGCCCCGCCTACATCCTGGCTGCCCCGCCTACATCCTGACAGCTGCAGAGTCCTGACTTTTGGGGCGGCCGCCCGAGAGGAGGGAGGGGAGCGGGCGGCCGTCCGAGAGGAGGGAGGGGAGGGGAGGTGAGGGGGCGGCTGCCCGGCACACGCCCGTCCGAGAGGAGGGAGGGGAGGGAGAGGAGGGAGGGGAGGGGAGGGGGCGCCCGGCACACAGAAGAGCCGCATTTAAGCTTGTAAAGAGCCGCATGTGGCTCGCGAGCCGCGGCTTGCCGACCACTGATATATAGTGAATGCAGGGTCCGGGGAGACCAGATGTAGTGAATGCACGGTCCGGGGAGACCAGATATAGTGAATGCAGGGTCCGGGGAGACCAGATATTGTGAATGCAGGGTCCGGGGAGACCAGATATTGTGAATGCAGGGTACGGGGAGACCAGATGTAGTGAATGCAGGGTCCTGGGAGACCAGATATAGTGAATGCAGGGTCCTGGGAGACCAGATATAGTGAATGCAGGGTCCGGGGAGACCAGATATAGTGAATGCAGGGTCCTGGGAGACCAGATATAGTGAATGCAGGGTCCGGGGAGACCAGATATAGTGAATGCAGGGTCCGGGGAGACCGGATATAGTGAATGCAGGGTCCAGGGAGACCGGATATAGGGAATGCAGGGTTCGGGGAGACCGGATATAGGGAATGCAGGGTCCGGGGAGATCGGATATAGTGAATGCAGGGTCCGGGAAGACCAGATATAGTGAATGCAGGGTCCGGGGAGACCAGATATAGTGAATGCAGGGTCCGGGGAGACCAGATATAGTGAATGCAGGGTCCGGGGAGACCAGATATAGTGAATGCAGGGTCCGGGGAGACCAGATATAGTGGATGCAGGGTCCGGGGAGACCAGATATAGTGGATGCAGGGTCCGGGGAGACCGGATATTGTGGATGCAGGGTCCGGGGAGACCGGATATTGTGGATGCAGGGTCCGGGGAGACCGGATATTGTGGATGCAGGGTCCTGGGTTTAGCAGCACTTAAAAAGTATTGGTTAGTTCTAAACGATAATATGAAAGTAGCAGGAAAAAGTCCCAATGGGTTTAAATGATCATGCTTGAGTTTTAACTAGTCATGCTCCACATGATTGTGGATGTGATAGAAGTGTTTCCTTTTCCTAAATATTATGTGCTTAAAGCGTAGCTCCACCCAAAAAGGGAAGTTCCACTTTAAGTACTGGTCCCCTGTTCCCTGTGAGGAATTGGCACCTTTGGGGAGCGGGTACCCGATTTTGACAGGTACCCGCTCCCACTTCCGCTGCGACCACCTAAGCAATCAGAAGTTGTCCTCTCTCCCTCCCTCTATCCCTACCTGTGACAGGTCCCAGAAGACTACGGGACCATTCACAAGGTGCAGCACTACTCACGGATGGGCAGTGGGCACCTGGCTATGAAGCCACAAGCTGCCATAGCCGGGTACCCACAGTTAGGATGCTGGAGCCAGGGAGCAATGATGGACAGTGAAACCGGCTGCGGTGACTAACCTGCTGAATAATGGGACAGGTGAGTGGCTGCTTTTTAAAGGTCAGAAGCTTCAGTTTTTGTAGCTGTTGACTTTTATTATTTTAGGTTTGACTGGAGCTCTGCTTTAAAGATTTCACACTTTCCCATCTCAGAAAGTTGGGAGGTATGGGAGGAACATGATCTTGTGTAAGTGCGGACATAAAATTCGTGTACTCAGAACACATCCTTAACCTTTAAGAGATTCCCAACACCCAAGGCCATACAATATTCATCTGAATGGCCAAATACAGGTTTAGCAAAATGTTCACTAAAATTATCCTTAAGCTGGCCATAGATGGAGCGATTTTCTTTCCCGCAACCACAGGTTGCAGGAAAGAGAACTACTCGAATCTCCCATCAAAACAGTCAGTTTAATGGCAGAATCCCTCCCACTGAGCCATCTCTGGGAGTACACAGTGATTACTGATGGCAATATTCAAAGGTTGTTGGTTGGTTGTACCTAAGTTGATCGAACAACTTTCAGCCTACCCATACATTATTATTATACAGTATTTATAAAGCGCCAATAGTTCGCTCAGCGCTGTACATTACAAAGGGGGACAGAACATGTGACAGAACAATACCAATACAATGCAAAACATGAGGGGATCGAGGGCCCTGCTCTTTGGAGCTTACAATCTAGGAGGGAGGGGATAGTGGTACAGGAGGAGATACCTGTGGGGGATGGAGTGGTAGGATGAGTGGAGGAGGTTGGCAAGTTAGCAGGGGGTGGGGTAGGCTTCCCTGAAGAGATGGGTTTTCAGGGTGCACCTAAAGGAGAGGAGAGTAGGTGATCTGATGGGTTGGGGCAGGGAGTTCCAGAGGATGGGTGACACCCTGGAGAAGTCCTGGAGGCGGGCATGGGAGGAGGAGACCAGGGAACTAGAGAGAAGGAGGTCTTGTGAGGAGCGGAGTGTGCGTGCTGGGCGGTACTTGGATATTAGGTCAGTGATGTAGTTCGGGGCAGTATGGTGGACGGCTTTGTACATCAGTGTTAGGATTTTGAATTTGATCCGTTGCGCAATCGGAAGCCAGTGGAGGGATTGGCAGAGGGGGTGGCGGAAACAGAGCGGTTGGAAAAGTGAATGAGTCTGCCAGCCGTATTCAGGATCGACTGAAGCGGGGATAGCCAGCGGCGAGGCAGGCCAGTGAGGAGGGAGTTGCAGTAGTCGAGTCGTGATATGATGAGGGAGTGGATAAGCTGTTTAGTGTTTTCTGGGGTTAGGAACGCGCGTATTTTGGCGATGTTGCGGAGGTGGAGTCTGCACGAGTTTGTTAAAGATTGGACTTGGGGCTGGAAGGATAGGTTGGAGTCCAGAATGACACCAAGTACTCTGGCCTGCTAGGGCGGGTTTGATGGTGGCGTTGTTGGATGTGATGGAGAAGTCAATGAAGGGCGGTGTCCGGGCTGGAGGGAAGACAAGAAACTTGGTTTTGGAGAGGTTCAGTTTAAGGAAGTGGAGCGACATCCAGTCTGATATGTCGCTCAGTAGGTGTGTGATTGGGGCAGAGACCGAGGGGGTGAGGTGGGGGGTTGAGAGATAGATTTGTGTGTCGTCGGCATAGAGGTGGTAGTTGAAGCCGTGAGAGTGTATGAGTTGGCCAAGGGAGGAGGTGTAGATGGAGAAGAGAAGGGGCCCAATGACAGAGCCTTGAGGGACCCCAACAGAGAGGGGGAGTGAGGGGGAGGCAGTAGCATTATAGGTAACGCTGAAGGAGCGTTGTGACAGGTAGGATGAGAGCCAGGAGAGAGCAGAATCTCTGAGGCCGAGGGAGTGTAGTTTTTTGAGGAGGAAGGGGTAGTCGACTGTGTCGAAAGCCGCAGAGAGGTCAAAGAGTAGGAGCATTGAATAGTGGCCATTAGCTTTGGCAGTTAGAAGGTCGTTGGAGAGTTTGAGTAAGGGAGTTTCGGTGGAGTGTAGGGGACGGAACCCAGACTGTAGGGGATCAAGGAGGTGGTTGTCGTTGAGGTGAGAGCATAGGCGGGTGTAGACGAGGCGCTCGAAGAGTTTAGATGTAAATGGGAGCAGGGAGATGGGTCTGAGGTTGAATATCTATAATAACCGCTAGCAATAATCACATGTAAAATCCAACAGGCTGGTTGAACTCAAGTTGTTCAATCGATCAGCTTGGGTACATGAAGTCTGCCCATCCATGGTTTAAATTTCGTCGGGTCCCTGCTGAATCAGCCAAGATTCGAACAATCAATGATTGACTTTACACACAGGTTCTCTTGGCACTAAAGCCACAGATATTACTTTCCTTAATGTATATCTATGCTGACTCCACACTCAGGTGAACACTGAAGTCAGCCTGGTACAATTAAGGGAGAAGTAGGGTCAAAGATCCTTTGGTCCTACTTCTCCTGTGGGTCACAGAAGTGCACTTAGTTATACACTCCTGTGACCCATAGTCAGCTGACAGTGGGCTAATGTCTATTGTCGTCTGACATCACTCAGCCAGTCCAGTCTCTGGAGGGATCCCAACTTTGTTGTCAGGATCCAACCAGATGCCTGACCAGCAGCTGGCTCAGCCTCTCAGGGTTCTGCTGAGAGCCTGAGACAGCCACTCCTGCCCCCATCCACAGCCCGGTGCTCCAGTGGTTGTTGGAGGGGAGAGCAGAGAGCCAGTGACTGACTGTTACTGCCTCTCTGCTCACTGAAGAGAACTGAGTGATCAGCGGTGTTTGGTCACCCAGTTCTTGGTGTAGAGGTGGCAGGGGACAGATTCAGCATTGGATTGATGCTGCATCCAACTAGGTGAGTATGTATGTTTGTTTTTTTTTCAAAACCAGTACTTCCCTTTTAATTAATACACATAATGTACACTGTAGCTCCCTGTGCTAGTGAATTCAAGTCTTAAAATACAAACTAATTCCAATCTTTTACGTCACAAGAAACTGGTTCCTAATGCTTCCTTTGAAAACAGGATTAGTAAATAGACTCTAATATACAAGAAATGTAACGAAAAATATAGTAACAGTTGATAGTTCACATGGCAGAATTCTAGCATAGTGTTACTGATTCAGCAGTAACTGGTCTCTGTAGAAACTTCCCTGCTGGGAGCGAAAGCCAATTTATGGAGCTCCCTGCTGTTCTATAGTTTATGAGACAGAAACTGGTAAAGCAGCACTGCTTAGTTGGAAGCCATTCTGAAGCCCTTGACTCCTCTTAGCATTAAGAAAAAAAAAAAGTAATAAAAATTTCACTGCAGTGTTTTGTCAGGGTGGAGTTGAAAATTAAGGTGAAACCCGTAACAGTTCTCCGGTTGTACAGGCTACACTGCAGGTAGCAGAACTGCCAGGAGAGATTATAGATATCTAGTATTTTCAATGTTACTTTAGCTATGTGACAAAGTAGAAGCAGGCCATATGGCAGAACCTAATGTCTCTAGCATCAGTCAGGTCTAGACAAATAGCAATAGGGTCCTCAAGAGCTTGCACACAAGGATTTGAAAAGTATTCTGGTTAATCAATAATTCTCCTTGTGACAACAGAAAGAATTGGCTGCTTTGCTGCATTACGAAGTTGGGAGGAATGTGTGCTTGATGCAGAGGAGTGATCTTTCCCCAAAGGTGGGAGGTTGCTCCTATACAATCTTGGTGAGAGATTTACCGGTCTATGACTACTAAATAGTGATCAGAGAACGAACCTACAAATTTGCAACGCATCAATAGATCTGCCTTTCTGTAAGCTGTGGTAAAATGCACCCATGGATGTAAGATGGAAATCTATTTGTATGGGCAACATCAGAAAGACATTGGAAGAAATCATGGTCATTACTGTTGGAAGTAGCACTACGGTTTCCCTCTAGACATGCTGGCACAAGGTGTGTCTGGCAGAAGCCCCCACTCCTCTATCGAAAACAAAACCATGCATGCTCACCCAAGCCAAGTATTTCATTTTTATAGAGTTTGCAGCAAACAGAAAAGTCTGTGGGTAGACCCTCTATTGTCTAATGTTTGGCATTAGGTCAGCCTTTCTCAACCTTCTTACCACAGAGGAACCCTTGAAATAATCGTCAGGTCTTGGGGGAACCCTTGTTAAAACCAATTAATTGGTGGTCAGTGAAAAAAAATGCTCCTTACATTGATGGTCAGTAGAAAGAATGCAACCCTTGAAGTGGTGGTCATAATATGACCCCTATGGACAGCTAAAAGATCCTTGGCTTCATGCAACTGGGTCTACCAAGTGGTGCTGACCCCGGGACTATGCAGGCGCATCAAATGGGAAGTCAATCAGCCACAACTAAAGGAACCCCTAGCAACTTCTGGAGGAACTCTAGGGTTCCACAAAACTCTGTCTGGAAATGGCTGTCTTAGGTTGGATGTGTGGAAGTGATCATCCACCTTAGGGCAACACATCTTTTGAGCATTTGCAGAACTCTCAAAAAACATGCAAGGTTAGCTCTGCCGAACTATCAAGCTTATGTGAATGGGGAAACATGGGGAGTAGGGGGGCGCAGTGCCACAAAGACTACCACCTCTTATCTCATTGAAGAACTGCATTGTTTTGAGCAGGGTTCTCCAACATGCATAACTGTTATTCTTCCTAAGTGTTCTCGGTCAGCAGATATCCCCCAGCCACCATACACAGAAGATGCTCTCCTTGTCCAGCTAACAGCCACATCAGCTGTCTTTTCACACCAATGGGCTGCCTGCCATACAGTCTTCCTATCTGGCCCCAGAATGACTTTCCACATATACAATATTCTTTTCGAGGCCTATCAATGGTGGTAAATACTATATCCTACCTTCCCAAAAAATATGTTTGTCAACCATCGTTGAAGAGAAATTCATGGGATGTGAATATCAACAGACTAGTCACACACACATTACAGTCTCACTGTACAAAATGTTTAGATTTGCCAACAACTAATTGAATATGTATTGAATGTAGTGTATAAGTAGGATTTACAGACATTGTACAGTCAATGGTCAGCTTGAGATGCAGAAACTGAAGAGATTTGATAGTGTCGGGGTTCCTCTTTGGACAAAAAGTTTAAAGGATAAATCCTACAGACATGACAAGACTTTAAATAAAATCTAAAGTAGTGGACCTTAGTGGACATCTATACTGTTTGAATAAAAATACAATTATCATTACCGTGAGGGATTGCTAGGACAGAGGTAACAAGTGTTTTATGCAGATCCCTCCCGGTAATGTCTTACAAAGCAGCACACATGATTTTCAGCTGCTGTAGACTTTTCCTCTGCTTAGGATTCGGCAATCAGCTAAAGTCCTTTGGACAAGCCCTTCAACAAACAGTGCATGACGCAAGTTGACATCTCCATAGCTCCACACTGCCATGATAAAGAAAGTTTGACATGGGGGGAGGAGTATGCCAGGGAAAAATGCCAGGCCCTGGGAAGGAAGGGGCAGAGGTGAAACCGAGGGGAACGTAGGAGTTTGGTGGGGGAAGGGTATGAGGGATTACTATTTACATTCACTAAGCACCAAGAATAGCTCCAGCCATAGCTCTAAACCAGAGCAGGACATAGAAAAAGCAACAAATACAATTTTGGTGGCTATACAAAGACACTAAGATATCTATAATAGACCCAAGTTCTGTTCATACAAATAATGATAGCCAAGAGCAAAACCCTTCCAAATATGTCAAATTGTGCAACTGTTTTCTGATCTAAAAGGACATTTAATTTCAATCTGGGAAAATTAATCAAAACTTGATCAAGAACACTGAATGACGTGTAATTTCCAGCATGCCAGAAAACTCCAGCAGACACTAAAGATCAGTTCACACTTGAGTGAATTGAAGCACCTTTCATGAAGTGCTTCAAAGCTCAACATAGAGATTCTCACATATGAGTCGCATGTTTTCTGTCTCAATATGGCACCTAACATGCCGGAAAATGCATGTAACGTGCATTTTTTCCACAATGTTTCGCGTGAAGAATGTTATCACTGCATTGTTGTTCTAAAATGCCTTAAAGTGAATGATGCAATGCATCCAGGGCCAATCACTTGCATGTGATCTCTGCTCGAGTGATACATGTGAGTGGGCACAATAAACTGCGAGATCTGGCAGCCTCCCATTGCTTTCAATGGCGCTGCCTACTCACAGCTAGTCACGGGAACCCCCAACTGGGGTTCTCACATGTAACTGATGACAGGGTGTATTCACAGATGTGAATGCATCCTAAAGCTGGCCATGCATGGCTCAAACTTGGGCTGTTGGTGGCCCAGTTGACATCACCTGGTTCGACAAACTTCAGCTAGGTAACTGAAGGAGTGGGCCAAACGGTGACTGCAGCCAATCTGCGGTAGTCACTGCTCAGCTATTCTGACAGCCTCAGGTGCCAGCTGTCAGAATAAAAAAGCCAGCAGGTCTTGTTCAATCCAGTGGGTTGAAAGAGAAATCTATGTGTATGACCAGCCTAGATCACACTTTTTCCCCTTGAAAATGCACAATAGCCTTTCTTCAAGGTGTATGTAAACCCTAACAAAGAACTTCTCTTATTTGATCCTTGTCTTTTAAATATACCACTGAATGTGTTGTGTTCTATTTGTTCAATAAGTGCAAAAAATACGTATTTATCCTGCCAGACACCTTGAGAGCTCATAGCTTTGTGATCAAGGCCTGTGCTACACTCCTATCAGTTATCAATATACCCCCCCCCCCCCCATGTTCTGTACTTCCGTCCCTAGGTGACAACGCTGTTCCTCCATAAATACAGTAGGGTGAGTGTTGTCACCCTTAGGGCAGAATGTGTGTTACTGGCAAGATAAAAGGAAAAAAACTGAAAAAATTAAACAGATGAAGCCACCACATCGCAGGACTGGAAAGCTCCAGTAATTTACTTTTTTTATTTATTTATTTTTTGGTTGAATTTAGATATACGTTAAGGCTGCATTTTCACGTTTGATCTAAGTGTATATATATATATATATATATATATATATATATATGATAGGGTACCTGTCACCTACAAACAGGCATTCAGCTTCAGTAAACCAAGATCTAAGTGCCTTAATGCTTCTTTGTTAACAGTGAACTTATAGCTGAAGGCTGTGTTCTCTGAAATGTTGTCCCTGCCCACACATGGCCTCCGTTGTGGAAGGATACACCTTAGTACTATGAAATGAGACGACTGTATGACTTGGCCTGCCCACAAAGTACAGAACAGCCGAATACAATAGACGTTGCTTTCATTTGGCCAGTTCTTCCGCACTGTCAACATTCATACTGTTTAGTAAACTCTTAAAAGAACTTTAGTACACCTGAGATGTCTGCGGACAACTCATACTCTCTATACACACCTTCTGCAGAGCAAGATATACCCAATAAACCAGTAAAACCACATTGTAGGATCTTTACACATGACATGACCTGATAGAGCCAGTGGCAAGAAAAAAAACATCACACTGTAAAACTAAATGATAGATTATAGAGTTTACTGCTATAGGTGCCCATTTAGAGAAGTTTTAGATATTGCTGAATAAACATTTACACCAAAGGAAACCTTTCATGAATGAAATTTTGTGGGTTACCATTAATGACCCCCTTCAGAGAATGATTATCGATTGGTTTGCCTACTGATGTTTGGCTTTAGTATTTAAGTCACTGACCCAAAAAAAACATGAAAAAGGAATTCTGATTTATCTCCAATAACAAGCAGTGCCACTAAAATAGCATGTTCAGAGTTCAGCAATGGCAGCCCCCATATTGCTCTCAAGACGTGTACTTTCATGTATCAATTATCCCTAATAAGGATTAAGACCACTTTTTATAGACACAGACTTAGGATAGCTTATTATTTATCTCCTCTGATATAATGAAAATTTTACCTTGCTTTTTCTTCCGATTTTGCACAAATTCCGAATGCCGAAGGCTGCTAGGCGCTGTCCTGCGATAGATACTATTTCGTTTCATGGAGTCAATGTTAGGGGCCTTCTCAGCCCTTTTTTGGACCTGCTGATCATGATTTTGTTGCCTAGATGAACCAGACTCCTCTGAATTAGAATTACTAGAAAAGCCTCCATCCACCTGCCTATCTTTGCTGGGTCTGTTTCTTGAATCCATATTTTGAGAACCATCAGAATCCTGGTAATATTCATCCTTCCTATCTGGTCTACAATTGTCATCATAGCTTGTCCTCCGATGCTCCCTAGAGCTTTTGAATTGTTCATTCCTGCCCATTCCTTTAGAGGACCTGATGGTATCTTGAAAACTATCACAATGACGACTATCTCCTCTGTGTGTTTGCTCTTTGTAAATTTGTTTGTCATCAATATTATCACTATCAAGATACAAGTCAATTCCATCAGGGGGATTATAGTCAAAATCATAAGCCAATCGCTTACAAGAACTAGGAGGTTCAGCCTCAGAATCTAAAAATTGACTGTGATCATGCTTTCTGTCTTGATTATATTGATCTAAAGGCCCAAGGTTGTCAACCTCATCAATAGCATCACAATCCAAAGGCAAGAAGTCATACCGCCTTGTGTTAGGCTTTCTTTGCCCAGATTCTGCTTTATCCTTTACCCTTCTATAATCTACAAAGTCTTTCTCAGTAGGGTGACTTCTACTTTTAGAAGTTTCAGGGTATCTAGAAGTTCTTACATCCTCGTCTCTGGAAGGACAGTATTTCCCCTTTCCATAATCCCTTTGGTCATAGTCCATTCCTCTACGATCAATGTATGGTCCAGTTCGACAATCCCTGACATCCTGGTCTGAATATCTCTTTTCTAATGGGCGATGTGCCTTGTTGCTAGTTGGTACCATTTCTCTCTCATAATATCGTTCAAGTTGTCTGCGGTGATATTCACGATAATAGTCATCATCATTCATGAGGTCTTCATAGTAATAAACGTCACAGTTTCTCGTGTTGCGGAGGTCACTTTCTCTATAATCATAGGAGGGTCCATAGTCATCAAGGCCATCACGAGATGCCCTCCGGTCTGCATATCGACCACCATCATCTCCATATTTTACAGGGTATCCACCAATAGAATCCCAGTTCTCATAATATCTATCAGTGTTCCTCTTACCAAAACAATCCTCATCTAGTTGTCTTCTGTACTGATCGTACTTCTCGTCAGACACTCTGTAGCCTCTGGGAACTCTGTCATTCCTCTGGGTTTCATAATATTGTTCTCCTCTCATGGGCAATCTTTTGTGCTCTTCAGCGTACCTTTGCAATCTGTACAACTTTTCTTCTTCATAGTAGCTCCGTCTTCCAGTGTCCTGATAGTCTTCATATTCCCAGGAGTCTTGGCGAGGAACTGCAGACCCATTTTTTGCAGTCCGATAATACTCATGCTGTAACGCACTCATTCTTACTCTCCTCACCTCCTACCAGCACTGGTCTGGAATGCTACGGTTACAAGTCCATTGTTCACAGACCAGTCCGAATGTCGCTGGCCAAAAACAAAATCCACACTGTAGAACAGGATTATCCATTGAGCTGTCTATTCTCTCTCTGCACAAAGTTCCAACTCTTTGGTTCCTTGCATACCTGTAGACACTCCCTATGCTCTCCGTGCACACTGAAACTCAAAGCCACACTTTTTTTTTTTTCTCCTTTCTCAAACAAGCCAATCAAAGGATAAGACCAGCCTCTCCCACCTGATTCCGGAATTAATTAGTAGCCAGAGACACTTGATGGTCCTTGAGGTTGATTGGTGGAAGTCTTCATCATTTGCATGTAAAGGCTGGCCTTCCCAACTTGCAGAACAGGCTCAGTGGCTTTGTTATGTTAAACGCAGGGAGAGAGAGAGAGAGAGAGAGAGAGAGAGACTATAGGTTCTGGCATGTGAAGAATGGGGTTAATTAAGTAAAACAAATGTAATCCTGACAAGCCATGAACCAAAACAAAGTAACCAGCAAAAAAAACAAATATTAAAGTAGCTGACCTTGCACAAAAAGATTAATTTGTTCAAAATAAAAAATGTAAAACAAAATGCCCAAATCATATATAGTAGATAGCGTATAAATAACGCCACAGCTATAAAAGAGGTGCAATGATAAAATAACTAATGAATGTCATCATGTGAGTTTTAACAGCGGAATGTGAAACTGACAATGTAATGCACCAATTTAATTGAACAGTTTATGTAATGCGGTGCGATTGCGATCGGCAGGCAGTGAAGAATGTCTGAAGAATTAGACATCTAATAGTAAATGCGGTGGTTTCTCACATGGTTAAAACAAGGGAAGAACAGTTTTTACATAAACCATAGTTGGGAAAATTTGAAGGGAACCAGACACTACTGCTCTGATGGAAGGGACCCGTGAACCCAGTCAATGCTACAGTATGTGCAATAATCAAGGTCAAGCCGAAGACAGAAGATGATTCTCAATAAGGTTTTCATGGCATTTTTTCATATAAATGAAAAAACTGACATCAGGAACATTTACAGTATTAGTGACAATACAATAAAGTTTTTATGAGTTTTACAACATACTGGGACTATTTACATTTTTGAATTATGTAGAAGAACCATAGAATTGAACATCCCATAAGAACAATAGAGAACAAACCTTCAAACTTTGTATATATAGATACAAAGACATGGAATTACAAGAGGAGAGGAAGGGGCATAAAAATAATGTGCTATTAGTGAAGTCACCTGATATTTTATGTCCTGCGTTCGGCAGGCCTTCTCGTATGTATTGCTGTTAATGGCTTATTCCACATGTGCTTTTGTAATACAAAAAAATCCTAAAACAGTGAGGTGCTGGGCAGGTATCCCCAACTAATAGCATAAGAAGTTCTTAATGCAGACACATCACACAGCAGGTGAACTAGGCATTATGGTACTCCGATCCTCCAATGTAATGCAAAAGTTTTGTTGTTTACCTTTTTTTAGTTCAACTTGACCCTCAGCCACCATTTTCACCTAGGTGACTATGAGGTCTCCTCCACTAAGAAGCCTCCTGGCATATCACATTTGCCAGGATGCTTTAGGTTCCATGCAAGGGCCAGAGGAGGGCAGACCTGGTGGCATATCATCAGTGATCAACTGTCTGAACCAGGAAAAGGCAGTCAATTCCTCATGATGTCAGCAACAAAGATGGTGGCAGGGGACCTGGTGTATGACAGAAGCATGGAGGATCACAGTAGGACAATGCTGGATGAGAATGAATTGTGCATAACACCAGCGGGAACGGTAGGCAGCAAAAACCTTTTAGTTTAGATTGGTATACAGTGGGGAAAATAATTATTTGATCCCATGCAGATTTTGTACAAAGAAATGGTCTATAATGTTTATCATAGGTGTACTTTAAATGACAGAGATGGAATATCAAGCAAAAATCTAGAAAAAAAAAAAACATGATACAAATGTTATAAATTGAGTTGCAGTTCATTGAGTAAAATAAGTATTTGATCCCCTACCAATAAACAATAATTCTGGCTTCCACAGACTGGCTATGTGCTCATGTGGTACATAGATTAGTCCTGTCATTTAGGAAGGTGCTTCTAATGACAGCTCTTTATGTGTATAAAAGACACCTGTCCACAGAATCTCTTTCTTCCAATCCAATCTCACCATCATGCGCAAAAGAGACCAAAGAGCTGTCAAAGGACATCAGGGACAAGACTGTAGACCTGGCACATATGGGCTATAAGACCATCAGCAAGAAGCTTGGTGAGGAGACAAATGTTGGAGCGATTATTCGCAAATGGAAAAAAAACAAAATAACCATCAAATCGCCGTCGATCTGGCGCTCCATGCAAGATTCCGCCTCATGGGGTAAGGATGATCATGAGGAAAGTGACGGATCAGCCCAGAATTACACAGGAGGAGCTTGTGAATGATCTCAAGACAGTTGGGACCAGAGTCACCAAACAAACCATTCATAGCACAATACACCACCATGGATTTAAATCCTACAGTGCCCACAAGGCACATATACAGGCTTATCTGAAGTTTGCCAATGAACATCTAAATGATTCAGATAAGGATTGGGAGAAAGTGCTATGGTCAGATGAGAACAAAATTGAGCGCTTTGGAATTACCTCAACTCACTGTGTTTGGAGGAAGAAAAATGCTGACTATAACCCTAAGAACACCAACCCTACAGTCAAACACAGAGGTGGGAACATTATGCTTTGGGACCGTTTCTCTGCTAAAGGTACAGGCCAACTTTGCTGTATTGAGCGGCCAATGGACGGGGCCATGTATTGTAAAATCTTAGATGACAACTTTCTTCCCTCAGTCAGAACACTGAAGATGGGGTGTGGATGGGTCTTCCAGCATAACAATGACCCAAAACATACCACCAAGGCAACAAAGGAGTGGCTCAAGAAGAAGAACATTAAGGTCATGGTCTTCAGACTTTAATCCTGTAGAAAATGTATGGAGGGAGCTGAAACTTCGAGTTGCCAAGCAACAACCAAGAAACCTTAAAGGATAAGTTCACCTTTGGGAACATGTTACACCCGTTTTCAGGGTGGAACATGTAACATTTTCCCATAGCTGCAGCTGTCACCTGTGGCCCCCCCTCCCCATCTGACAGATAGTATGGGCAGAAGTCTCCCTGTACTATCAGTCAAATTTGAAAACAGCTCGGCCGTGGGGGGCTCCGCCCACACGGCTGCATCATTCATTCATGGATTTCCATGAATGAATGAACTGCAAGTCCTGACAGCCTTGGCGGCTGTCGGCTTGTAGTTTTCAATGAACTAGCACGGCGCTGTGGAGCGCCATGGTAGTTCATTGAAGCTTCCTGTCAGAATATCTGCTTGACAGAACATCCCGTACGGCAAGCAGATATTCTGACAGGTCTGCAGGAGACCTGCATGGCACCAGCGTTCTGTTGATCTCTTGTGCAATGCTTTCCAGGCTCCTGTAGACAAAAATAATAAATACACATTTTGTTACCAGCAAAAAAATGTGCATTTTTTATTTTTGTCTAAAAGGTGAACTTATCCTTTAAGGATTTAGAGAAGATCTGTAAAGAAGAGTGGACCAAAATCCCTCCTGAGATGTGTGCAAACCTGGCAACCAACTACAAGAAACGTCTTACCGTTGTGCTTGCCAGTAAGGGTTTCTCCACCAAGTACTATGCCATGTTTTGCTTGGGGATCAAATACTTATTTTACTCGCTGAGCTGCAACCCAAATTTATAACATTTGTATCATGTGTTTTTTCTGGATTTTTGGTTCATATTCTGTCTCTGTCATTTAACATACATCTATGATAAAAATTATGACCCTTCATTTCTTTGTAAGTGGGCAAACTTACAAAATCTGCAGGGGATCAAATAATTATTTTCCCCACTGCATCCAGGAGCTTTATGGTGGCCATATACAGAGAGATTGTGTATGTGATCCTACTGTTGATTGATGTACTGTCAGGGAAAAAAAAATACAATCTTAAGATCAAAAATATTGTTGATGCGCCATACACTTAACAGTCACATTGATCTATCGACTATCCTACGATCAGATTTCCTGTCCAGAAAGATTGATTCAATTTATTTAAAATTGATTGGTTTTACCCAAATCAATTGATGTCACAGTATGTGCCTTTTTGATAATTTTTAGATTTGATCATATTGTCCGATTCTGTGAAGAATCATTCCATCAGATCACTAAGTACAGACACCATTACTCTGAGCCTGGGTTAACACTTCTGCAGTGCGACATATCACATGGGATTCGCACAGGGACCGCACCGCAATCCCGTGCAAATTCAGTAAGGTGTGATTTGAGCCATACATCTTGTATGGTACAAATAGCACTGCATCCGAACCAAAAAGGTGCAGGACCCTTTTTTTTGCCCACACTAGAATCGGTTTGCATGGGTATTCACACCCATGCGATCCGATTTTGCACATCGCACCGCATTTTGCAAACTGATTTCAGGGTGTTGTTAACGTAACATACACACCCGCAGCGGTTCGCATGAATTGTGCATGAACCCGGGTTGAGTCCTAAAAACATTCAGACAAATGCTAAAACCCTGATGAAGGGGGGAATTATTTGGCTCCTGAAACATGTTGGATACCTTGTGTCCTTTCCTGCTGTCATTTATGAAATAAAAAAAATACTTTTGGACCTAAGAATGTCTGTTTGGTGCTCCTTCTGGCCCAATACACCATTGTAGTACAAGGCCTGGAACTGTCTATAGGGTGCAGAGTCTTCAAAATTGAACCAGTTTGCTGATTTTGTAATATGTTTTATAGTTTGCTTTTCAAGGACATTAGATATATCTTTTCAACTCACAGTATCCATCCCGCTATGGACGGGGGCCTAGGAGCTTTCTGATATTTCGGGATCAGGCTTTTGGCTATGTACAGACAGGAGTTGTGATGTGCGCTCTATTTTTGACAGATCATAGCGCATGGTATTTTATAGGTTGCCATTATAGCCAGAAGCTCACAATTTTGGCTCTTTCATATGATCAGCAGTGCTTCCTGCTCCACTGAAAAGCGACGTGCGATTGAACGCTTTTCAGAGGTGTTTGACAGGGACAATATTTTGCCTTTATAGCTGCCTGATCGCTTCCACTTGACAGACATCTTGTCAAATATACACACATTCCCCAGCTGCTGTAGCAGCCGTACAACCACTGCGTCCCCATAGTCAGGGCTGCCAGAACCAGGGGCAGACTAACCATTTGGAAACTCGGGCACTGCCCAAGGGCCCGGGGTCAGTAGGGGGCCCCATGAGATGCCCCTGGTACCTTTTTCATAGGCTTTTTTGAGTTTAGGCAAGGACACAGGGGCCCCATGATCCCCTATTGCCCGGGGGCCCCATGAGTTGTCATTCCGCCCCTGGCCAACACACATTACCTGGCGGCTCTAGCCAATCTGCAGGTTAGTGGGCTTCAGCACAGATGTGAAGGAGACCTTATGCCTCCCAGATTACATTTTCTTTTGTTCAGATGCTTTAGGTTCAGCCGCGTTTATACAGATTAGGCCGGTGTTAATGAGGCATTAGCACTAATAAATAGTTAACGATAACAGAGAAAGCTTCATTTACAAACGAAGCACTTTCCTCCACTTTGTTGACAAGTTATAGAATGCTAATGTGGATTGTCCATGGATGAATGGGGTTTCAGGAAACATGTAACAAATAGACAGGATGGTATCTGTTTCCATCAATCTGTACATCTCCAAAGCAAAGGACACTATCTGAAACCTTCTGTGATAATGAGTACGCATAATCAAGATCGCTTTTTAAAACTTACCAATTTATAAGAAAAAGGACTGAACCGCTAAGTACGGAAAGACATTGCAGTCTTTGGGCACAGTAAGAGACCACACAAAATACATGTATCCATTTATTGACATAAAAGAATCATATGTCCATAATAGGACCCATATTACAAAATACACTCTTCAAAGATAAGAACAAAGCACATCAAGTTGAGCAAAAAGCCCTCCCCCCCCCAAGTATAGTAAAGGATAACCACTCAGCACATAGTGACTACAAACATATATTTCAAAATACGGACAATGCGTTTCGCCTATGCATTTGGCTTCTTCAGGACCATAGCTTGAATATGAGGGAGAGTAGTGCTAGTGGAGATGGTAAGTCAGTGGCATAGATGTCTAGAGGGCGGACATAGGGAACCAGGGCTGGAGGCGAGCCATACAGAAAATATATAGATTATTGGTTTCCAGTACAGACCGAACAAGCTTATCTCTGCAAGAACATAAGGAGGAAAGCGAATGGCTAGGACACTGGTGGGCTTGCATATCTGACTGGCAAGAGTAAAGTAGTGGCCTGGTCACATATCTAATCTCAGTCCATCCAGAATCCTAGATATTTCCGATGAAACTAGTGGTCACCGGAAATATGCTACCTTAATATGGCATGCGTGTGACACCACAGTAGGTCTGCACCCATGTGTTCATAGGCGTCCCGTCAGAAGGAAACAGAACATGCCACGCCGCACCGGATACCCCCACCACGCCACACATGGAAGGCCGCAGGGAACCAATTTATAAGTTGAATACAGTAAACATTAAGCCTATATAAAATAAACTTTGAGCCCGCGATTTTAGCACTGCATCATAATAGTCCCCCCCATTCATGCGAACTGCTGCATATGTGTATTTTAGGTCAATGGTTCGCAAAACGCGGTGCGATAAGCAGAATTGGATTGCATGGGAGTGAATACCCATGCGATCCGATTCTGGTGCAGAGAAAAAAAAAAAGGCTCCTGCGCTATTTTGGTGCGGATGTGGTGAGATTTGAGCCATACAAAATGTATGACTCAAACTGCACTGCACAGAAATCGCATGTGATTTGCACAGGGATGCAGTGCAGTTCCTGTGCGAATCATATGTGATGTACCGTACCGCATCAGTGTGAACCTGGGCTGAAGGATTTAGTCAGCCTCTCCCAATCGGGGCTTTATGAAACCCAAGTGTACAGCACTCCCTAAGGAGCCACTGTTGAAACTGACTCTGTTCCCCCCAGTTAAAGCACGCACAGCCCAGCACACAGCATTTCCTTCACTCTTCCACTGGCTCAAAAGAATAGTCTAGGCATGTCTTTTATATGGGTTTTTATTGGAACATTGGCCTCCTATACGTGAGTTTAGGAGCTTCTGGCATTTTTTTTCCCAAAGTCCCTGAACTCAACTCAGTAAAAGCCTGAGGAGTTGATTTATTAAAGGCAAATAGGCTGTGCACTTGGAAGTGCACTGAAACATGCAAGGAAAATAAAAACAGCATTTTTACTTGCACATTATTGGATGAAAGAAATCAGAAGAGCTTCACCTCATTTCTACCTCTTGGATCTAAAGCAAGTGTACTTGCAGGTGCACAGCCTACTTACCTTTAGTTAGTCAACTCCTACGTGTCCATGTACACATGGGCTGTTACCAGAGTTTAGAAGCAGCAGAGTTTCGGGGCAGTTAACCGTTCCTCTCCTGAACACAGAAGAATAACATTCAGGAGAAGAATGTTTTGGCCAAAAAACACCAAGCATGGCAAAAATGCATATAAACGCATCTAAACGCTAGCCACGTTTAGCGCTTGGGCATTTGTTCATGTCAATGGAAAATCCTCTGGCCAATCAAATGAAGAAATTTCCAAGTGATAATCACTGTACTGCATTCACACGCATTTTTGCCATGTTTAGCATTTTTTTCAACTGAGGAACTGAACACTTTGAGGAGGACTCTAGCTATCTTGCTGAACTGAACCAAAAATGTCCCACAGAATCTCTAGTGCTGACGGTGACTGTGACTTCTCACAGAGATCAAAAGCTACACATAGTCACTAACTTTCCAGCACTGGGGTCATGTACCCACACAGCCGCAGGATCATCAGTTGCCTCCTTCCGATATCCACCAGGTTCTTCCCAGTGAGCAAGATACAGACTCAAACCACCATAGGACAGTTAGACACTCTCTCCCCTTCCTTCAAATTCCTTCTCTCTCTTGTGAGCTTCTGCTCAATCAACTTGATTCCAGGAATTAGGAATTTGAATAGCCCCCCCCCCCAATAAATGCTTATCTGAGACCTTATTTATTTGTAAAAAATGCTGAAAACCATTTCTCATTTTCCTTCCACTTCACAATTATGTGTCACTTTGTGTTGGTCTATCACATAAAATCCCAATAAAATACATTTACATTTTTGGTTGTATCATGAGAAAATGTGGGAAATTCCAAGGGTTATGAATACTTTTTCAAGGCACTGTATATGCTCATTACAGTGGTACACAAACTGACCATACATGTGACAATTTGGAGGAAACAAACTTTTGATTCCATTATTTTCAGAATCACAAAGCCACTATAAAAAGAAAGGGAAATCAACTGACACAATTGACCCAAAGTGTATATAATGAGCAGTGCAGTGCTACATATGATGCTAAAACATGAACCATAGAAATATAAAATTATATATATGAACTGATATACATAAATAATAAGTTGCCATAAAATTAAAATGAAACATACAAAACGATGAGTAGAGTTTAAGTGTGTGCACATCGCAGTGATAATCCAATATTAAAAAGTCCTCATGAGGGACCTGGCATATTTAAAAATGGCACTCCGTGATCCATGAAATCTCTAAGTTGTCCACCACCATATAAAAACCATGCACGCTTACCAGAGCTAGCGGACTCTCATACAAAATATATATATAGTCAAACAAGCTTGATTCCAAAGTCACCTTTCAGTAAGTTGGACCCATCTCAATAGGTTCATACTGGTCTCCGCTCACAGGATCAAACACTCCCATGTAGGTTGCATATAGGCATTCATAGCTGTCATGGATCAGCATCCCATTTCATAAACATGGATAGGGAACATCAAACATAGCCCAAACAAGGTTTAATTATAATAGTAATACACTCACAAAATCAGAAGAATAACTCTGCTCATCAGAAATATCCGTCCCAAGGATCACATAGGCCACTTCCTGGGTCTTCGTGAGTGATGATGTATCACAAAGCAACCGAAGACATGATATTCCCTGCAGTAAAACCCAATCTTTAAATCAAAACTAAAAAACTATGACAATGTCTTAAAGTGGTTGTATACTTTGTGAAGTGACTGGCCTCAGGTGATACACAGATGAAACAAATCATCCTACATACATTGTATCTGACTATCTGCAGGCTTCTCTTCTCTACATCCATTCAAAGTGCTGAATTTATAAAGCTTGCCTGAGAGTTCAGAAAAAGGGGGTGGAGAGCTGACGTTACACACTGCAGAGCTCAGTGAGGAGAGCTCCAAGATATGATTGGAGGGAAGAGTCAACTCCCCCCCCCCCCCCTCCACAAACATCATAGGAACAGAACAGAGGCTGTTAATCTGCTGGAGGTCCCTACCCTGTCACCATGTTTCTTTTAGTGTCAGGAAAACTTGTCAGAAGTGATCCATGCTGATAGTAGAGGAACAAAGCAGCAGACAGAAATGACACTCTTTATAGAGAATAGCACACACACTTTAGAGGGATATGCTTTGTTCATATTTCATGTCTGAGGTTTACAACCAATTTTAATCTTCCAATAAACTGTACTGAATCTTTCAATCTTTTGCTTGGTTACAACTTTACATTCGACCAAACTTTGGTGATTGATTGAACTCATGGTTGAGATTGCTTACTTTTTCGTCATTACTTGGAATCGTATTTGCAATTCGTGGTGAGTGGTAATTAATTGAAATGGACTGAAATTGCTGGGTGTATGACCAGCTATAGCACTCATGTGTTGGAGAGTCATGTGGGAGAATATTCAGCCGCTAGTGTCAGCTAAAAGTGGAAGTCACTAGAGAAAATAAACTGACGTAGTCATTGAAATAGATTAGTCTGTTTCCATAAGCTCCAGAGACATTTTGGAGAGGGCAGGATGATTACTGGACATTGCCTCCCACAGAGTGTGGAATACTGGAAGTTGATGAGAAAGCATACAAGAACCCTCTCGGATGGAGGCAATAGTGCGATAGCTGAATAGGGAGGCCATGCACATAGCAGGAATGTTGGGATTCCATGTTCCATAATTGTATGTACACAGAACGATGCTGATACCATCAAGGACTCATCTAAATGTAGCTGCTCTCCCAAAAGCCTAAACTTTGCCCAGGCTGCCAATCCAATCCAATCAGAAAGGTCCCATGAGCATCAATGCTGGAGATTGGAGATTTATTTAAGATAAAAGTACAAGTCCATAAGATGCATAGCTAACACAGTGACTCGTTTTGCACCAATAGGATTATGAAACGCTAAACGCATCTACGCATTAGTTGTGTCCCAATGGATTATGCCTCTAATAATCGATTGCATTGCTGCTTCTTGGACCTCCGTTTTTTATTGGATTGTTCCATAATTGGTTTATTAATTGGTCATGAACAATCTTCAGACATAATGTCAGACTATACGGTTGTTGAAGAGTTGATTAGGAAGACTGAATAAGCTTTGGTTAATGTTCTACTGAAAGGGCAAAGATGAACAAACATGGTGCAATGCTTCCCATTACATGGAATAATCTCTTGACATGCACTGAATGGTGGACTTGTATTATTGTGGAAAGAAGCTCATACGAGGGTCTGCTTGTCTTCTGCCAACTTTCACTGTCTTTCGTGTCTGGCCACAAATGTTCTTGAGTGTAGTAGGGCAGGTAGGTGATATTAATACAAGGGATGGACAAGTCTCAGGAGCCAGGTAGCCAGTACTCCTTAAAATTACATCTGACACCTGACTTTTGAGGTCTTCTTTAGTTGTTGTCCAGAAAGTTGGCTCCTGGATTGGACAGACTGGCTCCAGAACGCCACAATAATTTGTCCACCGCTGTATTATTAGAAGCAAGTCATTGCTGTGTTGATGACACGATTGACCAAAGTTTGGAAGTTATTGTTGTAGATTACAATCCTGTTCACCCACAATTTACCTCCTAGTTATCTGTTAAATGCAGATATTACAGGGACCAGCAATCTGCTGCAGGCACTGTTTACTGTCCACTCAGCCAAATCAGAAAGCAGAGCTCCACGTCCTCATCAATGCACACCACGGGCAAAGAAACAATATTTGTAGAAACTTAAAGCAAAGGACACACAGCAACTATGTTACCAATCCACATACATTTAATCCAAATTGATATAATTTATTGCAACTTTATGCAGCACACTTTACATAGTGCTGCTGGTTGGGACACTTGCCCCATGATTCTGCTCTATCAACCTACAGTTGCAAGAAAAAGTATGTGAACCCCTTGGGACTACATGGAGTTTTGCATGAATTGGGCATAAAATGTGCTCTAAAACGTCATCCAAGTCACAATAGAAGAACACAGTCTGCTAAACATAATACTACACAAACATTAGATGTTGCCATGGTTTAATTGCACATAACACGTAAACATTCACAGTGCAGGGAGGAAAAAAGTATGTGCGGCCCTAGCTTAATGACTTCTCCCAGAGCTAATTGGAGCCAGGAGTGAGCCAACCTTGACAATCAGTGTGATGATATTGGATGTGTTGCTGACAGCTGTCCTGCCCTTAAAAAACACACACCTGTTTGATGTGAACCATGCCTCACAGAAAAGAGCGCTCAGAAGACCTACGATCAAGAATTGTTGACTTGCATGAAGCTGGAAAGGGGTTACAAAAGTATCTCCAAAAGCCTTGATGTTCATGTGTCCACGGTTAGACAGACTGTCTACAAATGGAGAACGTTTAGCACTGTTGCTACTCTCCCTAGACGTGGTCATCCTGTAAAAATGACTGCAAGAGCACAGCGCAGAATGCTGCATGAGGTAAAGAAGAATCCCAGAGTGTCAGCTAAAGACCTACAGAAATCTCTGGCACATGCTAACATTTTTGTTGACACATCTACAATAAGGAAAACATTAAACAAGAATGGAGTACCGTATTTTCCGGCGTATAAGACGACTTTTAACCCCTGAAAATCTTCTGAAAAGTCGGGGGTCGTCTTATACGCCGGTGCGAGCCAGTGTCAGGTCGGCACTTTTTCGAGGGGTGGCGCCGCGCCGCCCCCCCTCCTCCTCCAATGGACACTAAGTACAGGGGTGGGCAGAGGGGCTGCTGTCTCTTACCTGGCTCCGGTCCCACGACGATCCGGTCCAGGAAGCGCGGCTGTTCCTTCTTTCAGTTCGGCCGCTCGATGATCACGCGGCCGCTCGGCTCCGCCTCCTCATCGGTGATTGGGCGCCAGCACTGGAAAGGCACACAGGCGACCAATCACCGGTGGAGGCGGAGCCGAGCGGCCCCGCGAAAATCGAGCGGCCGAACTGGAAGAAGGAGCAGCCGCTCCTCTCCCCCACTGACACTAACGATGGGGCAATATTCCTCCTCCACTGATACCAATGATGGGGCACTATTCCTCCCACTGATAGCAATGATGGGGCACTATTCCTCCCACTGATACCAATGATGGGGCACTATTCCTCCCACTGACACCAATGATGGGGCACTATTCCTCCCACTGACACCAATGATGGGGCACTATTCCTCCCACTGACACCAATGATGGGGCACTATTCCTCCCACTGACACCAATGATGGGGCACTATTCCTCCCACTGACACCAATGATGGGGCACTATTCCTTCACTGACACCAATGATGGGGCACTATTCCTCCCCCACTGACACCAATGATGGGGCACTATTCCTCCCACTGATACCAATGATGGGGCACTATTCCTCCCCCACTGACACCAATGATGGGGCACTATTCCTCCCACTGATACCAATGATGGGGCACTATTCCTCCACTGACACCAACGATGGGGCACTATTCCTCCCACTGATACCAACGATGGGGCACTATTCCTCCCACTGATACCAACGATGGGGCACTATTCTCCCCACTGATACCAATGATGGGGCACTATTCCTCCTCCCCACTGACACCAATGATGGGACACTATTCTCCCCACTGACACCAATGATGGGGCGCAATTCCTCCCACTGACACCAATGATGGGGCGCAATTCCTGCCACTGATACCAATGATGGGGCGCAATTCCTGCCACTGATACCAATGATGGGGCGCTATTCCTCCCACTGACACCAATGATGGGGTGCTATTCCTCCCACTGACACCAATGATGGGGTGCTATTCCTCCCACGGATACCAATGATGGGCTGCTATTCCTCCCACTGACACCAATGATGGAGCACTATTCCTCCCACTGATACCAATGACGGGGCACTATTCCTCCCACTGATATCAATGATGGGGCACTATTCCTCCCACTGACACCAATGATGGGGCACTATTCCTCCCCCACTGACACCAATGATGGGGCACTATTCCTCCCACTGATACCAATGATGGGGCACTATTCCTCCCCCACTGACACCAATGATGGGGCACTATTCCTCCCCCACTGACACCAATGATGGGGCACTATTCCTCCCCCACTGACACCAATGATGGGGCACTATTCCTCCACTGATACCAATGACGGGGCACTATTCCTCCCACTGATACCAATGACGGGGCACTATTCCTCCCACTGATACCAATGATGGGGCACTATTCCTCCCCCACTGACACCAATGATGGGGCACTATTCCTCCCACTGATACCAATGATGGGGCACTATTCCTCCCCCACTGACACCAATGATGGGGCACTATTCCTCCCACTGATACCAATGATGGGGCACTATTCCTCCCACGGATACCAATGATGGGGCACTATTCCTCCACTGATACCAATGATGGGGCACTATTCCTCCCACTGATACCAATGATGGGGCACTATTCCTCCCACTGATACCAACGATGGGGCACTATTCTGCCCACTGATACCAACGATGGGGCACTATTCTGCCCACTGATACCAATGATGGGGCACTATTCCTCCTCCCCACTGACACCAATGATGGGACACTATTCTCCCCACTGACACCAATGATGGGGCGCAATTCCTCCCACTGACACCAATGATGGGACACTATTCTCCCCACTGACGCCAATGATGGGGCACTATTCTCCCCACTGACACCAATGATGGGGCGCAATTCCTCCCACTGACACCAATGATGGGGCGCAATTCCTGCCACTGATACCAATGATGGGGTGCTATTCCTCCCACTGACACCAATGATGGGGTGCTATTCCTTCCACGGATACCAATGATGGGCCGCTATTCCTCCCACTGACACCAATGATGGAGCACTATTCCTCCCACTGATACCAATGATGGGGTGCTATTCCTCCCACGGATACCAATGATGGGCCGCTATTCCTCCCACTGACACCAATGATGGAGCACTATTCCTCCCACTGACACCAATGATGGGGTGCTATTCCTCCCACGGACACCAATGATGGAGCACTATTCCTCCCACTGACACCAATGATGGGGTGCTATTCCTCCCACTGATACCAACGATGGGGCACTATTCTTCCCACTGATACCAACGATGGGGCACTATTCCTCCTCCCCACTGACACCAATGATGGGACACTATTCTCCCCACTGACACCAATGATGGGGCGCAATTCCTCCCACTGACACCAATGATGGGGCGCAATTCCTGCCACTGATACCAATGATGGGCCGCTATTCCTCCCACTGACACCAATGATGGAGCACTATTCCTCCCACTGATACCAATGATGGGGTGCTATTCCTCCCACGGATACCAATGATGGCCCGCTATTCCTCCCACGGATACCAATGATGGGCCGCTATTCCTCCCACTGACACCAATGATGGAGCACTATTCCTCCCACTGACACCAATGATGGGACACTATTCCTCCCACTGATACCAATGACGGGGCACTATTCCTCCCACTGACACCAATGATGGGGCACTATTCCTCCCCCACTGACACCAATGATGGGGCACTATTCCTCCCACTGATACCAATGATGGGGCACTATTCCTCCCCCACTGACACCAATGATGGGGCACTATTCCTCCCACTGATACCAATGATGGGGCACTATTCCTCCCACTGACACCAATGATGGAGCACTATTCCTCCCACTGACACCAATGATGGGGTGCTATTCCTCCCACTGATACCAACGATGGGGCACTATTCTTCCCACTGATACCAATGATGGGGCACTATTCCTCCTCCCCACTGACACCAATGATGGGACACTATTCTCCCCACTGACGCCAATGATGGGGCACTATTCTCCCCACTGACACCAATGATGGGGTGCTATTCCTCCCACTGACACCAATGATGGGGCACTATTCCTCCCACTGACACCAATGATGGGGCACGATTCTTCCCACTGACACCAATGATGGGGCACTATTCCTCCCACTGACTAATGATGGGGCACTATTCCTCACACACTGACAATGATGGGGCACCATCATTGGTGTCAGTGGGAGGAATAGTGCCCCATCATTGATGTCAGTGGGAGGAATAGTGCCCCATCATTGATGTCAGTGGGAGGAATAGTGCCCCATCATTGGTGTCAGTGGAGGAATAGTGTCCCATCATTGGTATCAGTGAGAGGAATAGTGCCCCATCATTGGTATCAGTGGGAGGAATAGTGCCTCATCATTGGTGTCAGTGGGAGGAATAGTGCCCCATCACTGGTATCAGTGGGAGGAGTAGTGCCTCATCATTGGTGTCAGTGGGAGGAATAGCACCCCATCATTGGAATACCATACTGAAATAGCATACCATATTGAAATCAAATCTGATGTTTTTTAATTTTTATTTGGTGTGCGTTGGAAGAGGGGTAGTCTTATACGGCGAATATAGCTCAAACCCTATATTTTAACAGGAAAAGTAGGGGGTCGTCTTATACGCCCAGTTGTCTTATACGCCGGAAAATACGGTACATGGGAGGACACCACGGAGGAAGCCATTGCTGTTCAAAAAGAATATTGCAGCACGCTTGAAGTTTGCAAAAGAGCACCTGAATGTTCCACAGCACTACTGGCAAAATATACTTTGGACAGATGAAACCAAGATTGAGTTGTTTGGGAAAAACACACAACACTATGTGTGGAGAAAAAAAGGCACAGCACACCAACATCAAAACCTCATCCCCACTGTAAAACATGGCGGAGGGAGCATCATGGTTTGGGGCTGCTTTGCTGCCTCAGGGCCTGGACGGATTGTTGTCATTGATGGGAAAATGAATTCCAGAGTTTATCAAGACATTTTGCAGGAAAACGTACGACCATCTGTCCGCCAACTGAAGCTCCGCAGAGGATGGGTGATGCAACAGGACAATGACCCAAAGCATACAAGTAATTCAACAAAACAATGGCTGCAACAGCACAGAATACACCTTCTGGAGTGGCCCAGTCAGAATCCGGACCTCAACCCAATTGAAATACCGTGGCATGACCTTAAGAGAGCGATTCACACCAGACATCCCAAGAATATTGCTACACTGAAACAGTTTTGTGAAGAGGAGTGGTCCAAAATGACTCCAGATCGTTGTGCAGGTCTGATCTGCAACTACAGGAAACGTTTGGTTGAGGTTATTGCTGCCAAAGGAGGGTCAACCAGTTAAGTCCAAAGGTTCACATACTTTTTCCTCCCTGCACTGTGAATGTTTACATGTTATGTGCAATTAAACCATGGCAACATCTAATGTTTGTGTAGTATTATGTTCAGCAGACTGTGTTCTTCTATTGTTGTGACTTAGATGACGTTCAAAGCATATTTTATGCCCAATTCATGCAAAACTCCACGTAATCCCAAGGGGTTCACATACTTTTTCTTGCAACTGTACCTCTTATGCTACAGTGAGATACAGGGGACTCGGAATGAGGGAGCCACAAAAACTGGGGAAGCCATCAGCATGTTTTCACAAGGTCAAATTCAGGGTTGTTTGCAGAGAAAAATACTACTAGGGATTTTGCTAGTGGGCCAGCCATTGTCACATGGCGAATTAATGTAACAGCTTGGAAATGAAGCCCACTAAGTTGGTCTTCTACAGGGTTCTGATAATTGTTTGGCACATCTCATTTCTATGTCAGACCCCCAGATTTTTGGCTGATCAGAGGGAGATTTGGAGATCCAGCTGCCTCTACATGATACACCAACACATCCAACATCTGAAAGTCAAACACAAAACTTATACAACCATCAAGACACAACCTGCCTGTACTGTTTTCAATCAGGCGACAGTAAAACGAAGGGCCGGACGGGCCTGGACCTGCTGCTTATAGCGGTGTGTCAATACATTATTATTAGCATAATCCAGTGATAATGGCAGGTATAAAACCTGTGTTCCTGCTATGAACTAATAGCTTTCACGCTACTGATTATGTCACACATCCATGCAACCATTGACAGGCAATGTGCCGTGCCTGATAGCTCATTCATAATATCTTACATGCCGTTCCAGTGACAGGCAAGGAAGTCCCGTCCCACACAACATGAAACAAATGCAGATGAACCACCACACATGGGACAAAACACGCTGCCCACATTGCAAGCAATGTCATGTATCGAGAGAGAGATAAGAGACAGGCAAACAGAAAGATAGCCACACACACAAAACATATAATTCTGATCGCTATCTACATAGACAGTTATGACACAGATTAGATCAGACACATAGAAACCAAGATATAGAAAGAAAGCAGACTTGCCAACATATACAGAGGACCAACAGAACCTAGCGAACACGTTTGCATACAAAAACAAAAAGAATGTAAAATCCCTCAATGATTAAACATTTTTGGTTTACAAATTAACATAACAATACACAACAAAGGATTCACAAAGCACTACGGGTTATCTACAGAGAATGTACAGTAATCATCTCCTCTCAGGCAGGCTAGAACATCGAATACAGAGTTGGAACTCATTACATGTCAAACAGCTCTGCCTGATAAAGGATGAATCCTTCTTGTGACTTATGCACTTGTGCAAGTTTTAGCTTGAACTATTGATCCCTATAAACATGCTAAAAGCAATGCTGGAAAGAAATAAGACAATAAAATCAATATGCAATATTTCATATATATCAGATTTAAAAAAAACATTTTTGTCAAATATGTCGAGAGTGGATAATAAAAAACACATGCATGTTTATTTTTTTACTGGGTCATGAATAACACGATAATCGTAAATAAAATCCCTGTTTTACAGTTCCTGTTCTGTACATAAAAAGATAAAGATGCTACTGTTTAAGTTAGCCTACAAATTACGTTTACTGTAGAGGTACCCTACAAATTACTTTTCAGTGTCGGGGAGTCTTTGCTAATATTTACTGTATCTACAGCTCACAGTACATTAGTGTGATGATCCATGGGAAGAATGATTCTTACATTGGTGGTCAGTGGAAAGAACACTCATTGCATTGGTGATCAGTGGGAAGAATGTCTCTTACATTGGTGGTCATTGGAGAGAATGCTCCTTACATAGGTGTTAGTTTTGGGAAGATTTCCCTTTACATTGGTGGTCAGAAGTAAGAAAGCCTCTTACATTGGTGGTCATTGGGAATAATACCCTTTACATTGGTTGTTAGTAGGAAGAATGCCCTTTACATTGGTGGTTAGTAGGAAGAATGCCCTTTACATTGGTTGTTAGTAGGAAGAATGCCCTTTACATTGGTGGTCATTGGGAAGAATGCCCTTTACATTGGTGGTCAGAGGGAAGAAAGACTCTTACATTGGTGGTCATTGGGAAGAATACCCTTTACATTGGTGGTTAGTAGGAAGAATGCCCTTTACGTTGGTGGTTAATAGGAAGAATGCCCTTTACATTGGTGGTTAGTAGGAAGAATGCCCTTTACATTGGTGGTTAGTAGGAAGAATGCCCTTTACATTGGTGGTTAGTAGGAAGAATGCCCTTTACATTGGTGGTTAGTAGGAAGAATGCTCCTTACATTGGTGGTCATTGGGAAGAATACCCTTTACATTGGTGGTCAGGGGGAAGAATACCCTCCTTACAGATGGATCATAGGCGTCAGTGGTTTCCTATCTGTGATGCAGAAATTTTCTAACTCCTCAAGGAACCTAGAGCAACATCTAAGATCACACAGAATCTTGGTTAAGAAAAATATCAAAACATCTGACAATTCTATATTTTTTTCTGTATATGAAACAAAAATCTGCTATTAGCTCTAGTTCACACTGGTGCGACTTGTCAGGCGATAGGACAGTTCCAAATCGCATGACAAGTTGCACCCTATTTGTGCCTATAGAACAGTTCAAATAGGTGCAACTCTGACTTTGCGGTGCCACACCGATTTGGGAAAAAAGATTCCTGCACAATTTTTTTGTGATTTCATGTGCGACTTTCATAGTCAAGCACGTTGCACAGGAAATCGCACTGACCCACAACTGTGAAAAACCCATTTCAGATCACAAGAGGAAAGCTCTTCCAGTGAGTCACAATTGAGGGGTCCTGGTCATTGTACAACCTGCAATTCTAGACCAGTGCCATGGCATACACAGTACCTGGATGATCTCTAGCTGGGCTGATGAAGATCTGAGTGACGAATGTAGAGAGTCTTATGATAGAGTTGGCTAGTGTGTGCCACAAGGGGTTACTAAACACACTGTACAAAGCCATAGCAAAAGAATGCAAAAGAAAAAAAATAAATAGTAAAAGAAAAGACAGATAGCAAAAAAGACAACTAGATCCTCAGACCATGACTTCCGACATAAAATGAGGCATTAACTACTCAGAAAAAAAAAAAATACATACACGTGCTCAAAGAAAGTACAAGCCACTTCAAAAAACATCCATGGTGTTAGAACAGATAAAAGCAACTACAAAAGTTTAGGACAATTAAAGAAATTAGAGGTAAGTTGAAGACAGAAGGAGATGCTGAAACCTTTCAATATGTATACGCAGCAAGCAGCTTCAATGCAGGCGATAGCGAAACACAGAAGAGGAGATGTGAAGGTTTTGTCTATTCCGGCAAAATACAAACTCTGAAGAGTGGAAAATTCATTTAAAGGCGTAGCCCTGGGTGGCCTCACCTCTGAAATGTTCTGCTAAAATATTTTGAGATTCCAAAACACCCTTTTGTGATATCCCAGGATCTAACAGAGTGCACTATGCATCAGCTGCACATTTTTCATAGGATTCACCCTTGAAGTGATTGTAAAGGAAAAAAAATGTAAAAAAAAAAACAAATAAAAAAAACCACTACAAAAATTTTGCAGAGTAGCCCCAATCCTTCTCTTCTCAGGTCCCCACACTACAGGCGAGCAAGCTGCTTGCTATGGGGGCACTCATGTGTTCTCACTCCTGTGCTGGCCCTGTGAGTCCATAAGGCTTAGCCCCACCCCCTGCTCTCTCCTCACTGGCTGTGAAAAAAAAGATCTACTGTTGATTTCACCACTGTGTATATGCCCACACATGGGACTCTCTAGTCACTTGGGCTGCTCAGATGTCATAGGGAGGAAATTATCAGCATAGCAACTCACTGAAAACTGAGCATGTGCAGTAGCTGCCAACGCTACTCTACAAAATCCCTAACTGCAGTGGGGACATGATCAAAAGGGGGAGATAGAGAACAGCAGGATCAACCAGGTTTTTTTGTAGAATACAGGCAGCACAGTGGCTAAATGGTTAGCACTTCTGCCTGGCAGTATTAGGGTCGTTGGTTTGAATCCCAGCCACGGCACCACCTGCCTGGAGTTTGCATGTTCTCCCTGTGCCTACATGGGTTTCCTCTGGGTACTCCGGTTTCCTCCCACACTCCAAAGACATGCTGGCAGGTTAATTGGATCCGGTCTAAATTGGCCCTAGTATGTATATGTATGAATGTAAGTTAGGGACCGTAGATTGTACACCCCTTGAGGGTTAGGGACTGATGTGAATGTACAATATATATGTGTAAAGCGCTGCATAAATTGACAGCACTATATAAGTACCTGAAATAAATAATAAAAGGAATCTCATAGTGACTGATGAGTATGAACAGCATGTAATATATCATTCATTTATCGTTTTGTATGATGTTAAGTGACACTTTAATATTGATTTAGGTATATTTGTTAATTTTAGTATGGTTAAGATCATAGCAGCTCACAAGACACACATTGACAAAGATTTCAGCTCCTCTTTAGGGAAAATGGTGACAAACCATAAAAGGCCCAGAAAATCTAGAGAGAAGAATATCCACTGAACATGTGTGTTGTTGTACAAGACATGCTCTCCTTACGTGTAACCAAGGCTTGTATGTAAATATCATGAGAATGTCAGGGGTGGCTGGGGTGATGACAGCACATTAGTAAGACACAGTGGTGTAAAGTATGAGAGATAAGTGACACTGCACATGAATAGCTGCACAGTCACTAGACATTCCAGAATCAATTCAACACAAGCTCCAGGTGTGCTAATGACGTGCTTGTCCATAATGAGACGTTCACCAACCTCCACAACATGCACATGGGGATCTTACACTTTTTGAATTTTTAAGGTTGAGTAAGATCAGAAGAGTTTCTGTTATTGTCATCTAGTGATTGACAATGTGTTCCCACACAATCTGTGTGCACCTACCCGACTGGGGCGGACAGCAACTCCTAGCAGTAAGGTAACCATACACCACTTTTAATTTTGACGGCAAAATTTAGATTTAGTTTTAGTCATAGTCTTGACTAAAATGCCATTTTAGTTGTATTTTAGTCATCTGAATTGTTTTAGTAATATTTTAATCAACTAAAATCTTCAGTACATTTTAGTCGATTAAAATCGAATGGGTTTAGTTAAATTGTAATGCATTATTTAAGCATTTGTCTAGAATTTCCAAACCCGTATACTCCTGGAATAAAAATCTAATAATAGATAATTATTTATGGTATTAAAGTCTGAACAAATTACATAGACATTTTTAGCCATCATATAAAAAGTCTTTATCAGTAAAACCGTTTCGTTAGAAGAAATGGCCCTCCTTCACATTTTTGTGCTGCAAAATTTTGCCAAAATTATTTTCGTCAACGAAATTAACACTGCCATACACACAGGGAAAATGACCATGGTCCAACCAATTACAGTGTATGAAACTTCAGGTCGGTGGGAAAGAAAGGTTTTGGACATTTTCCTAATCTTTTCTGCCAAGTATGTAATCCCATGAGCTATATCTCATTCTTTATATGAAGTTCACTAGATGTACCGTCAGGTGGATGTGAGCCTAAAAATGATGACCATCTTCCAAGATCTTCAGCCTCCCCCAACCTTATTACCCAAAAGGAACTCCAAAGATAATTCTCAACTTTCAGGGAACCCTTTCTAAAATCAAGTCATCAGGAGGGAATGGGAAAAGGCTCAAAGGCTCCTTACACTGGTTTGGTTTTAATTTAGTCTACGAAAATACTTTCGTCATGGTTTTCATCAGCTGCATGTTTTCAGTGACAAACTAAACGAAAACAAAATTAGAATTAAGTCAATTGACGAAAACTATGACAAAAATCAATTCCAATTTTCACCAACGAACGAAAATGTGAGCGAGGGACATTTACCCACCTGAACTTCCGCTTTCCTAAGAGTTCTGCCTCTCTGTTAAAGCCCATCCCCCTGAGACTCTAATGGACAATGCCCTGCAAACCACAGAAGAGGAACTTCTATGTCTGTCTGAATATGACGTGTTGATCGTTTCCTGTCCCAGCAAGTCGACTAAAATACCACTAAAACAATTCAGATGACTAAAATACAACTAAAACTAAAAAAAGGCATTTTAGTCAAAAGACTAAAATTATATGAAAATTAACAGTGAGTTGACGGTCAGTAGGAACAATGCAACCCTTACAGTGATGGTGTGAATGGCACTATACAGCCAGTTAAAAAAAAATAATTGGATCATGCTGCTGGTTTTGCCAAGTAGCAATGGCGCTGCAACTATGCAGGCACCATTAGATTGGTGGTCAATCAGCCTTAGTTCAAGGCAGGGCTTGACAAATCCCAGGTGCCAGGTTGCCATGGCGACTAGAAATTGTGTTCTGGCACCTGAGTTCATACATTGCCTCCCACTGACTTTAATGCAAAAATCGCCTTCCCTTTGACTTCAATGCAAAAATGCCTCCCATTGACCTCAATGCAAAAACTCCTGTCAATAGCAATCCTATGTGAACAACAATTATCTCCGCATGCCACTCTACTCTATAGCCCCAGGTCTAGAATGCACCACTTCAAACTCTCACAAGTCCCTTTTCGTTATGGCAATCAAAACACAATGTGTGTGGATCACATCTGTGAACCACCTCAATAGGAACACATAAAATCCAGCGTGTCATGTGAATCTGTGAGTTTGTATTGCATATGTGTGAACCAGGGCGGCTGCATTCACACCTAGGCATTTTTGGATTGCGGCAGAATCGCTGTGATCACAAAATGCAGGTTCAGGTGCTTCATTTTCAACGGCAACTGAAACATGGTGGGGTTTTGCTGTGATTATCGTGCAGCAAATTGAATCGTGTGAAGCTTGTCGCCCAAAGGTTGCCTTGCCCCAGACACTGACAACCCACGCTATGCTAAAAAAACAAAAAAAAACTGGCTGCTAACTTTTTTAGCTGGCTCCTACATTCAAAGCAAATTTGTTAGGGCCTGGTTCAAGGAACCCCTAGCAACCTCTGGAGGAACCCTATAGTTCCATGAAACCCTCGTGGAGATTGGCTGGTCTATAGCAAATGTTTTCAGCTTAGCTCCAGCCTCACCTTACCTCTTTAGCTGATGTTTAGCTTTTTTCTGGGGGTTAAAATGCAGTAAGTCAAAAATAACCCTTTTCTCATTGGTCAACGGAAAGAATGCAGCCGTTATAGTGGTAGTCAGAATGCCAACCTTACAGACATCCAATAATACAACTGGTGTTGTGCTGCTGACTTTGTCTAGTGGTGTTGGTCCTGGAAATACGCAGGCGCCATTAGAAGGGAAAATGTATTTATTTATTATAGGTACTTATATAGCACCGTCATTTTACGCAGCTCTTTACACATATATTATACATTCACATCAGTCCCTAACCCTCAAGGGGCGTACAATCTAAGGTCCCTAACTCACATTCATACATACGCATATTAGGACCAATTTAGACAGGAGCCAATGAACCTACCAGCATGTCTTTGGAGTGTGGGAGGAAACCGAAGTACCCAGAGGAAACCCCGCAGGCACAGGGAGAACATGCAAACTCCAGGCAGGCGGTGCCATGGTTGGGATTCGAAACCAACGACCCTAGTACTGCCAGGCGGAAGTGAAAACCATTTAGCCACTGTGCGCCCAATCAGCCATAGCTCAAGGAACTCCTAGCAACCTGTGGAAGACTCCTAGTTTAGATAGAGTGGTCTAGTAGACTCAAATGTAACAATAGAAAACCAGTCGTTACAGCAGGACAAATGTGCTACCAAGCCTGCTAGGACACTGGCTGCCCTATCTAGCTGAAGCTTTTACCGTAATAATCTCTTACCTTACCAAACTATGTACCATTACATGTACTGAGGCAGCCCAGTGGCTAAATGGTTAGCACGTCCTCATGGCAGTCCTAGGGTCGTTGGTTTGAATCCCAACCATGGCACCACCTGCCTGGAGGTTGTATGTTCTCCCTGTGCCAGCATGGGTTTCCTCCGGGTACTCCGTTTCCTCCAACACTCCAAAGACAATGCTTAGAGGTTAAATTGGCTCCTGTCTAAATTGTCCCTAGTATGTGTATGTATGAATGTGAGTTAGGGACCTTAGATTGTACGCCCCTTGAGGGTTAGGGACTGATGTGAATGTACAATATATATGTAAAGCGCTGTGCAAATTGATGGCGCTATACAAGTACCTGTAATAAATAGTAATGCAATCAGATTACACAGAACAGCAAACCAAGGCATCTTTCTAAGCCTGATCTGAACTATCCCAGCACATGAAATGTTGATGAAGAATACAAGATTCTGCTGTGGCCAGTAAAGAAGGGATGTGAGTTTCTATGGAGGATTGCAGCTCACACACTATAATCTCCCTCCAGCTGTGAGTACACAGGGAGGCGCTCAGGTCACATTCTGCAATGAGTCAAGTGCCGTAACAATAGCAACCCATTGCCAGTGCAGGGTGTGGGCCGATAGCTATGGCAGGACAGAAAGTGGGAGGGGAGCAAAGAACGGCCAACACAAGGGGAAAAAAGAAACTTTCCAGGAAAGTGTAATGGATCAGCCTGAGAGAACCTCATGTCTTTCAACACTGATGGTGTATTTCCACCAGACCCACTATTCAGAGGACGGGACCTTCACACTCTTATTTTTTTTCCTTTTAAAACTGCAATTGTAAACAATTTGTAAAAAAAAAATGTTTAAAAAGACCCCCCTTCCCCCCCGCGCTGCAAGAATTAAATACTCGTTAATGCTAGGGGATGATGAATAAGGTAGCAATATCCAGGGGCGGACTGACAACTCATGGGGCCCCCGGGCAATAGGGGATCATGGGGCCCCTGTGTCCTTGCCCACACTCAAAAAAGCCTATGAAAAAGGTACCAGGGGCATCTCATGGGGCCCCCTACTGAGCCCGGGCCCTCAAGCAGTGACCGAGTTTCCAAATGGTCAGTCCGCCCCTGGCAATATCTTATTCCTTGCTCTGGAAGACTCCCTCTATCTGTTCAACTAGTCTCCTGAAGCCTCTCCTATTCTGGGCCACAGTTGCATGATGACATTATCAAGTAGAATTCAGGGGCCCACAGCCCTGCATTGGACATAAAAACAGAGATTGGCCACTTAAAGCTGGAGTGGAGGAGAGCACCAGAACAAGGAGTAAGGTAGGTACTACGCCTTATTAATATTACTCATTCCCTAGAGGTAATGAACATTTAATATTTGCAGTGTGGGCGGAAGATGGGGGTGGGGGGGCTCGTCTCAAGGGCAGGTTTTTTTTTTTTTTTTAAAGTAAGTCCTGGAGTTGGCCTTTAATGCTCTGGGGAAGCAGCCAGCATGTGCCAATAATGGCCCATGGTTATAAACCCACTTGTGATCTTTGTAAAACTCCTACGTAGAGATGCTCGGAACAGTTATGCTGGCCACACATGGATCAAAATTCATGCTGAACCGGCCCCAATTTCGATCCACGTATGGGCAGGGAAATTGTACAGGGAGGCTAAAGCTAAGTATACACACATAATACAGTTTGAAAAAAAAATCTAATATATTCCTCCATCTACACAAAACAATGAGGCTGGGTGAATATCCTGGGGTCATTGTATTTTAACAGATGGGGACACCCAAATACCCAAACAGTGGCTGCATCTAACTGGATTTAGGCACTGTTCAGCTGACAATTTTCTGCTTAGCTGCTTCCGTTTCTCACTCAAAGGGTGTTGGGAGGAGTGGTGTTGACTGGGCCACCCACAGGTTCACCAGGTACCGGATGAAATTTGCTCCATGTATGGTCAGCAAGAGCATGCCCAACGACAGAGCTCTCCATAATGGCTAATCTACAAATCTCTGTATTTAACCCAATAACATTAAATTTTATCTACCTCCAAAACTTTTTCTTATTTCAGTTTTCAAAGGAATGGGAAAGAGTTAGAATCTCTCAGGTTTTTGTTACTGTTGACCTCGCTAAAGATGTCCACCTGCTCAATTTATCTTAGTGGCCATTACCACTGGGCAGGAAAGTGATGACAAAACTTGAATTCTGAAATGCCACCACAGCAGGAATGAAAGGGAAATCTTTCAATGGGGATAACTATCCCAGTGACAACTGGCTAAGAAAAGATATACTTCATAAGACAGAAGAATTCCACAACAGGAAACAGACAGAAAAAAAAAATGGGATTCGAACCACTCCCATATCCAAAATTGGTAAGTTTATGAACTGCAAGCCATGGTGAAAATTACTATAACATGGTAAACACTATAGGAATTACTTAAAATATAATCTCACTTAAAATACCCTACACTTTCCCTGTAATCACATAAAATATATGTGCATGATTGAAGTTATAATTACTGATAGAACTCACCTTTAAGCTGTTGCAGCTCCACACTCAAGCTTTCAATGTTGGAGTCGCAGAACTCCAAGTTCTCAATAGTTTCTGCTCTCGTTTCCTCATCTTGCTCTTCATCCTCGAGCATCAAACAAAGCTCCTCTCGAGTTTTCCTGTAGATATCTAATTCCTGTTCTACATCTTCGATCTTCAATAGTAAGAAAGGGCAAGGTTGATCCAAGTCTTCTGCTGTATCGGCTACATCTGGAGCACTGAACATTGAGAAACCTTCATTAGGGCTTTCATTCAGTAAGGTTTCCTGTCTTTGTACTGGTCTTGGGGATGGAGTATTTCTTTGACTGTTCGGCGGGGGTAATGGAGCAGGTCTGGAGGGTTTCAGGGATAGAACCGGGGGTGTATTTTCCACATACTCACTTCTATATGAATTCTGTCTTGGTGGTGCTGAAGAGGATATATTAGAACTCGGAGATGTATTCGCTCTCTGTTGAGGGCGTGGAGGTGGAGGCCGTAGAGTCTTCTTTTTATCAGGAGACTTTTGCACTCTGGACTGCTGTGGTGATCCCCGAATAATGTCGGTCTCAGAACTGAAATCCAGGATAGAAAAATGCCGGGAGACCTTATCATCATTCTTATTTGGATTTGAGACACTCTTTTCAAACTGTGAAAGCTGTTCGGAAAGCTTGGAGTCTAAATCAATCAAATCTGACCCACTGCTGTCTCTTCGTCCATTACTAGCTGGGCTGTCCCGACTAGTTGGCCATGGGGTTGACCAAGAACTTCTGTTATCATGCTTGTCTTTTACGCCAGAAGACATTTTTGTCTTTTGTCTATGGTCCTCCACCCAGTGAACCAAGTCTTGAAGAGGAAGACTGTTTTTCCTATGTTTGTTTTTTGATTTTTCGTTAGTGTTGTTTTGAAGACTAATCTCTTCAGTGATAGAAAATGCTTTTTTAGAATACCATTTTTCTTGTGACCCATTTGAAACACATGACCTCTTTCTTCTGTCTTCAGTCACCACTGAAGGTGAATTTTGTTCTTTGGACCTTTGCACAGCTGTTTGTGATGTTAAAGGACTGCTTAATTTATTCTGCGGACGAGGAGGTAGCTGGGGCTTTAAGGAAGCATTGTTTGTGTCAGATTCACTTTGCATAATTCCATTGTTGCTTTTTACATAGGGTTCTTGACTTTGCCTATTCTCCTGGGCATCATTAGATGTGGACGGTGAACTTTCCTCTATATGAACGTCCCAATAGTGAGGATCTGTTGCAGGTTGTTCATAGGAAGAGGATATGTCAAGATAATTTATTGTAGTTTGCAAAACTGAATTTTCAGATTTCATCAGTTGTTCCTCCTGAAGTGGTTTTTCTATAGTCTCACATTTTACAAATCTGTATGGGAATATCCCCCTTTTTCCATACAATTCACCCTCCAGCCACCCATCCTCCAATGTTTTAACAATACGAATTCTGTCTCCAACATCGAAGTCCAGTTCTCGTTGCTCCATAGCCTGGAACCTATAAAGGGCAATGGCAAAAGTACCATCTTCATCTTCCTCTATTATAATTTTATCTGTGCCCTTTGGATGTTCTATATGGAACTGGGCTCTTTCCAGATCCTTATCATCATGACCAAACTCGTTTCTATCATTAGTGAAGTGGACACTGTCTACAACCCGTAAAGGGTTTAAGAGTTCCACAAAGCCTTCTGGGAAAATTCCTCTTCTTCCATTCAGCTCCCCCTCAAACCAGCCAGGTTCTGGAACTCCAGTGATTATGATGAGGTCTCCCTCCCGGAAGTCTAGTTCCTCTTCCATCTGTGCAGAAAGACCCATTATTGCCCTGGCCTGCCCAACGGCATAACTCGGCAGCTCTATAGCCAGGTTTTGGCAAAGCTGCCGGCTTCTGGAGGACAGGAAGAATTCCTGGACACAGGAGAGGGGAAAAAACCCTCTGGAGCCCCAACAGTTCCTTCCTTGTAACCAACTTGAAGCCAGAGACCCTTCCAGCACCACCAGATCTCCTAGGAAAAAATAAAAATAGTAAAAATTAGTATCAAAATGAAGGCAAATATAAAATATTTACACAATTTATAAATTGAAACACTATAATGGTTTTGGGTCTGTTTTGCTTCTTAAAGTGTATGAAAAACCTTCAGATGAACAAAAAAAATATATAGTAGCTGACCTAAATGTTAGTATGTTTGGAGTTTTTGTATGATTTTGAAAGCAGGTGCTTGAAGATTTTATTTTAGAAAGGCATGCTGAACCTCTTGGTTCTCGGTGGCCAACAAGCTTTTCTCTCCAAACCTCAATGGAGCTTTCAGTATAGCCACCAAAATGTTCACTTCCAAGTGGCATTACATTTTCACAGCAAGTTTTGACCCCATTCTGACCACCCATTCTCTGCTCATCACACAACCTCCCTGCCGGAGGCGTATTAAATGCCCTGTGTAGGCACTCCCTCCCTGACTTCCTTCCACCTCCTTCACTGTTGCCAAGTAATGCGCTGGGTAACCTTTCCCCCTAATCAAGGTACATATAGGCCCTATGGGAGACTGGGCAGTACAGACCAAAGGCATATGATATGTCAGGAATTTGTGCAACGGAGAAGCAACCTCATGCATGGTGCTATATGAGTTTGAATAAAAAGTGAGTTTCAGTCACAAATTACACTTGCCGTTCAGTTATTGATCAACTATATATTTGTGCAAACTTTTTTTTTATCCCCAGGAGCTATAAAGTGGTAATAAACCCCAAAACAAATATTTATGATACTGAAGCTAACCAATTCTTAGATGCGATGACTACATTAGTTTTCTTTTTTAGGCTTTTTTGCCTTTATTTTCAGCAAGCGATCTGACCAGCAAGTCTGTTGCTTTTCAACAGAACAAGCTGTGCTGCAGATGAAGCAGTTAGAGGGTTGAGGAAAAGGATTTACCACTAATGGATGTGCTTACAGTGATCAGCTTTTATAAATTTCTGTAAAACTTTTATCCCAAATTGGAAAAAAAAAACAACAACTTTTGCTGTAGCTGATTTGACTTCAATTTGTTAGCGGTTTTAAATTGTTAGTACATCTAACACCCCTCCCCCCCCTAACAGTGCTGCTGTCCTGAACTGTGCCTGCTGACTCTTAGTCCAGAGTAGAAGCACTCTTAGGCTACGTTCACACTAGCGTTGTGTGCAGGCGGCAGAGAGGCGTTTGGGAAGCGTTTTTACCGCTTCCCAAACGCCTCTGCCAATCCTGCACATTACAGCACATGGTGCTGTTCTAACGGGAGCGTTAGTGTCGCGGCAAAACGGATGCCTCTGGTCGAGTCAGGAGGCGTTGAAGCCTCCTATTCTAGTCTATGGTGCCGCTCCGCAAACGCCCGGCTGGTGCTTGCGTAACACCATTTAAACTTCATTATAGGCGTTTGCGGAGCGTTTTTAACACTTGGCAAACGCCTAGCAACCACCGCTAAACCGCGCATGCGACATTTGACGATCATTTGCCGAGCGTTAAAAAATGCTCCGCAAACGCCAGACCAACGCTTGCCAAACACTATAGGGGCGTTTGGCAAGCGTTGGTAAGCCAGTCAAGTATGAACAAGCCCTAATACAGGAGGTGTGTTACTGGTCAGATCACCAGGAGAAAACAGAGAGGAAAAAAAAAGTCTAAAAAAAAAAAAAAAAAAACTAAATGAAGCTGCCATATCGAATGGCTGGAAATCTGCAATATATTACATTTTTGGTTGCGGATTTAATGCCGCTTAAAGTTTTATTTTAAGTCTACCTAGTTTTAAATTGTTGATTACATCTGTGTTTTTTTTCACAAACCATTTACAATTTTTGACAAACATTTAATATACTGTATAACAAATGGTTCCCAGAGCACGTCGAGTTATCTAAAGAGACAGTACAGAAGACCAGCTTGCTTTTCAGCTCCCTTTGTCTAATAGAACCCTCCAACTGAGCCTTCAAGAAATGGATGAGTCACTGCTGTCTGTGAACGCCCACAGAAGGTCTTCAAACAATGGGATTCTTTCAGCATTAGAGCGAATAGGAATCATATTAATCAAAATGATGTGGAAGCAGATCAGAACTTCATCTGCTGATCTGAGAGAAAACTGCATAATATAATAAAAACCTGCAATGCAACATATAGAATATGTATTGTATAAAAAAGAGATAGGGCAGCACTTCAGGGGCTTGACAGATGAACACTCAGTAGTAAGTCCTCATGCACACGGGACATTTTGATAACGCTGGTTATGTTAGGTGTGTAAAGGCACGTTAAAAACGCAAGTTTTTCAGTTTTTTTAGCGTTTTTGCATTAGCGTTTAGCTGCGTTTGTGGTTTTTAGCATTATTTCTTACCCCCCAAAAAAATTGGGTGGGGGGGGGGGGGGGGGGGGGAGTAAAAAAAAAAAGTCCAAAAACGCTGGTTTGTGGCATTTTACCACGTTTTGTCGCGTTCTTCAGCATTAGAGCGTTTTTACAGCTAAAAAAACTCCTCTAAAAATCCACTAGTCCTGGTTTTATTTCCAGCCACAAAACGTTGATTACAGTCTATGTGTGCATGGACACATAGGATAACATGCTGGGGGGTTTACTAGCTGTATAAAAAAAAACATCAAAAGCCAAAAACAGCCGCTGTAAAAACCTCCTGTGTGCATGAGGACTAAGGCTTATTTCAACAGCTGTCCTCAGGGCAATTTTTTCCTAATTATTTCATTTTTCAAAATTGTTAATTTACAAATGAAAAAAAAACAAAAACAAACATACTATAGCCTAAGGTGGTATTAAACCCAAAAACAAACATTTATTATATTGCAGCTTACCAATTCTTAGATGCATTTGTTTTCTTTTTTTAGGCTCTTTTTAATTTGGCCAATGTGTCTGTTTTTCAAAAGAACACGCTTTCTTCCAGATGTATCAAAATAAAGGGATTACAATGATTAGCTTTTATTTATTGTAGGTTTATGTATGCTATGTAAAACCTTTATCCTAAAATGAAAAAAATTGTTTGTTGCACCTGATTATAAAGTATTAGCCGGAGTTTAGCTTCAATTTGTTAGTATATTTAAAACTGCTAGTGCATCTAACACTCCCCTCCCCCCAGACTGACAATGCTGCTGTTCAAGGGTGCCCCTTGATCCAGAATGAGGTCACTCTAATACAGGAGGTGTGTTATGGACCAGATCATCGTCAGGTAAAAACAGAGGCTTAGACAAAGTCTAAAAAAAAGAAACCTAATGCAGCCACCACATCGAATGAGTGGTAAGCTGCAATATATTACATTTTTGGTTTCAGGATGAACACCGCTTTAGCAACATTTACAGAAGCAGTGGGTATTGCAAAAGGGCTGTAACTTCAAATACTTTATCATTTGCTGGCATCCCATTTGTAGTCTCTCATGAATCCATGTGACAACGTAGGAGTACAACTGGGGGACAGAGACAGAGCGTTGTCACTGTGTTATACTGTACAGTGACAACTCTCTGTCCCCCTGTTGTAGGACGAGCCCTAATAAGAACCATATGGCACAATCACCAGGTATCATGTTAATGAATGCTGCAGATATAAATGTATTAAAAATAACTTTTGAAATGAGATTAACATGTTTAGTTTATATTTTATTTATTGGGTTCACATACATTAGGATGAGGGCGTGGGGCATGCTGGGACATTTTATCACTCATTTTTTTTTTGGCACAGAAACCCCCCTGCCCATCAGTCTACAAAGCCAGCACTTACCACCACAGGCCTGGCTTTGGCTTTAATCTGATGCGTGGGCAGCTTAGTATCTGGATTTCTAAAAATTAGACTGGCTTTTAAAGTATTTAATCATTTTTGAATAATTACATTCACGTAAAGTGTGTTTTATATATCTATGTCTGATGTGTTTTTATGAGATACAGAGATAACATTTCTCCATATACTCCAAATAGAACAGCAGCTGCAACATAGGAGAAGACAAAGTACAGTAAGTAGTTTATAAAGATGGCGCATTACAAAATGTTACCCAAGGGCACCCTCTGCTGGCTAGGTCAGGGAAAAACAATTCCAAAATCTGCTGGCTAGGTCAGGGAAAAACAATATACAAAACACCAATATGTCACAATAACTCTATAGTAGCCTCTCTCTACTTTTAATCATTGAGGAACCCTTGAAATAATTTTCAGGTTTTGGGGAGCACCTGCTAAAAGTTCTTTTATCAATCGCTCCAGATACATTATCATCAGTAAGTTGTGGAAAGTTTAAAATAAATAATAATGTATCATACCTACAGTATATGACACCCAGAGCAGGTCACTTTACAACACCCGCCTGCTCTGTATGTTATCTTAATAGAAAACCAACAGTCAAAAATTAAAAAGAGACTGTGAAAAGTGTACTGTTCCCTTACAACGAGTGGAAAAGTGCCCTTTACATTGGGAAGAAACAGAAATGCCCCCTTACGCTGCTTGTCAGTATAGTGCCCCTTTGCTTTGGGGATGAGCGAAGCTATGGCCCCACACACTGCTTGTCAGTATAGTGCCCCCTTACATTGGTGAGAAGGGAACCAATGGCCCCTTACACTGCTGGTCATTATAGTGCCCCCTTACATTGGTGAGAAGGGAACCAATGGCCCCTTACACTGCTGGTCAGTATAGTGCCCCCTTACATTGGTGAGAAGGGAACCAATGGCCCCTTACACTGCTGGTCATTATAGTGCCCCCTTACATTGGTGAGAAGGGAACCAATGGCCCCTTACACTGCTGGTCAGTATAGTGCCCCCTTACATTGGTGAGAAGGGAAGCTATGGCCCCTCACACTGCTGGTCAGTATAGTGCCCCCTTACATTGGTGAGAAGGGAAGCTATGGCCCCTCACACTGCTGGTCAGTATAGTGCCCCCTTACATTGGTGAGAAGGGAAGCTATGGCCCCTTACACTGCTGGTCAGTATAGTGCCCCCTTACATTGGTGAGAAGGGAAGCTATGGCCCCTTACACTGCTGGTCAGTATAGTGCCCCCTTACATTGGTGAGAAGGGAAGCTATGGCCCCTCACACTGCTGGTCAGTATAGTGCCCCCTTACATTGGTGAGAAGGGAAGCTATGGCCCATCACACTACTATTCAGTATAGTGCCCCCTTACATTGGTGAGAAGGGAAGCTATGGCCCCTCACACTGCTGGTCAGTATAGTGCCCCCTTACATTGGTGAGAAAGGAAGCTATGGCCCCTTACACTGCTGGTCAGTATAGTGCCCCCTTACATTGGTGAGAAGGGAAGCTATGGCCCCTTACACTGCTGGTCAGTATAGTGCCCCCTTACATTGGTGAGAAGGGAAGCTATGGCCCCTCACACTGCTGGTCAGTATAGTGCCCCCTTACATTGGTGACAAGGGAAGCTATGGCCCCTCACACTGCTGGTCAGTATAGTGCCCCCTTACATTGGTGACAAGGGAAGCTATGGCCCCTCACACTGCTGAAGTATCAGGAGAAAACGAGCGCTAGATGTGACAGGAGCGGCTGGCATGAAAGGTAATAACCTCAAAAACCTTCTGTAACACACAAATATCATACACCATGCAGCGCTTAAATAGATCAACAATGTCCTTAATGATTATCAGTATAGCGTCTTTGTTTAAAAGAAGAAACAGGTATTCCACAATATTACAAATAGGTGAAGAATCATGATGATATAATAGATCATAGTATGGTGAGTTCGGTGGTAAATATAGCTGTAGAATGCACTAACCAGATAGCGCTTAATATTGTGCATATAATGGATGGAATGAGGTCATCTAAGGTTGGACATCTAGAGCTCGGATCCGTTAAACACCACCAGGAATATTAGTATTTCAGCCAGTATATACGAGTGATGCGATCCAAATCCACCAGGGGGAGCCGGCAGTCAAGGTGTCATCCAAGATCCACAGCTCAAAATCACAAATGTGTGTGATGTAGATGGAATCTCCCAGAGGGAGCCAGTGGTTAGCATGTCATCCCAAGGGCTCTTAAAATGGTGGGCTCAAAGAAAAAAAGAGCCCAAGCACAAAAAGTTCCATAGTGCAACACTGCTTTATTTAAATTGTGTATAAAATATATAATATAGTAACACTTGCACCTTAAATAGCCTATTGGCACCTGGCCAGGTGCAGTATCCACGTGGTCGAGTCACAGAGAGCAACTTCCTGACATGTTTCGTGCGATAGCACGTTATCAAAGGAAGCTGGCTGCTCTCTGACATTTCTTATATAGTGTGGGCAGCGCATGCGCATTCGGTCATCGTGACGTCATCATCGTCCGTTTGCGCATGCGCAGATCGTCTGCGCGGCAACCATTTTAAAGGAGCCTAAAATTACATTGACTTCTATGGAGGACATAGATGTTCCATGGAAGAAGCATGGAAACTCCCAGTTCATCTATTTCCTTACAAAACAACCACTGATTGTTGAATACTCACACAGTGGAATGCACATATATAAAAATATTTCAACGTCAGAGATTGTTTGAATCTCGTCATCTAAATGTCAGGGGGGATTATGTCCTATTATTAATATAGTTATTAATTTGTGTGTATAATATAGTGGTGGAACTAAAAGTCCCAATTCACTGGAGAACCCTATGGCATGCGCAGACCCACAAATATAATAAATATATAGCTGCCAAATAATAATCATAAAAAGTCATTCTAAAAAATTTAATTGTATAGCAATAAATTAATAATATGATAAAAAATGTGATAAGAAATCGTGAATATCTTAAAATTCAAAAAAGTTAAAAAAATGATACCCAGATAATTTTAAATATACCAATATATAAATAATGAATATAAAAAATGATGATAATAAAAAGCTCTCTAAATATACATAACACAGCATAAGAATTGAAAAATGCAGCATATATAGTCCGGACCATATTAGTTATATAAAAACTGTTCATTAGTGTATATCACTGCTATGTTCAGCAACATCGGAAATGGAAAAGAGTTTTTTTTATACATGAGTGTATAAATAAGAACTAAAAATAAAAATAATCAAATAATTGAAATATAAAAACTATATGACGCTTGTGAGTAAATCACCTGTCATAATGGATGTTTAAAAATAATATGATAAAATGTAATATTTAATAAAATTCATAACCATAGACCTTTAATTTAAAACAAGTTGTTACCATGACTAATGTAATTAATTATAGAATGAAGAGAATCAACTGGTATCAATATAGCAGTTGATATCTAATTCAACATTCAAGCCAAGTGGTGCCGAGGTACGCAGCAGATATATCCATTTAGTTTCAAGCCTCGACACTGCACGACGTTTAAAAATACCTCTCCAATGACTATTTACAATGTCAATCCCAATAAATTTCAGACAATGTGGATTTTTCCTATGGGCTTCCTTAAAATGCATTGATACTGAGTGATCTTTATACCTTTTTTTATATTGGTTAGATGTTCCCTAAGTCTGTCCCGCAACCTTCTAGTGCAGCGGTTCTCAACCTAGGGGTCGCGACCCCTTTGGGGGTCGAACGACCATTTCCCAGGGGTCGCCTAAGACCATCGGAAAACACATATTTCCGATGGTCTTAGGAACCGAGACACCGCTGCAGTCTCCGGCGATGTGTGGGCGGGATGATACGCTGCTGTCACCTGGCCACACCTCCGGGATCGCTCAGCAGCTCCGCCTCCTCGCCGCTGATTGGCCACCGGAACTGTAGCTCAGGAGAGGCACACAGGCGGCCAATCACCGGCGAGGAGGTGGAGCTTGGAGAGGAGGAGCCGAGCGGCAGCGCGCGTACATCAAAGAAGACCGAGGGAGCTGCCAGAGCGAGTGAAGAGGAGAGCGGCCAGAGAAGGAAGACAGCTGACAGGTAAGTGAGAGAGCGAGCCCAGGCTGGAGCAGGGGTCAGCAAAGTAAGTATCATTGGTGTCAGTGGGAGGAATAGTGCCCCATCATTTGTGTCACTAATACCAACGATGGGGCACTATTCCTCCCCCCACTGACACCAACGATGGGGCACTATTCCTCCCCCCACTGACACCAACGATGGGGCACTATTCCTCCCCCCACTGACACCAACGATGGGGCACTATTCCTCCCCCCACTGACACCAACGATGGGGCACTATTCCTCCCCCCACTGACACCAACGATGGGGCACTATTCCTCCCCCCACTGACACCAACGATGGGGCACTATTCCTCCCCCAACTGACACCAACGATGGGGCACTATTCCTCCCCCCACTGACACCAACGATGGGGCACTATTCCTCCCCCCACTGACACCAACGATGTGGCACTATTCCTCCCCCCACTGACACCAACGATGTGGCACTATTCCTCCCCCCACTGACACCAACGATGGGGCACTATTCCTCCCCCCACTGACACCAACGATGGGGCACTATTCCTCCCCCCACTGACACCAACGATGGGGCACTATTCCTCCCCCCACTGACACCAACGATGGGGCACTATTCCTCCCCCCACTGACACCAACGATGGGGCACTATTCCTCCCCCCACTGACACCAACGATGGGGCACTATTCCTCCCCCCACTGACACCAACGATGGGGCACTATTCCTCCCCCCACTGACACCAACGATGGGGCACTATTCCTCCCCCCACTGACACCAACGATGGGGCACTATTCCTCCCCCCACTGACACCAACGATGGGGCACTATTCCTCCCCCCACTGACACCAACGATGGGGCACTATTCCTCCCCCCACTGACACCAACGATGGGGCACTATTTCCCCCCCCCCCTGACCCCAACGATGGGGCACTATTCTCCCCTCCACCACACTGACATCAATGATGGGGCACTATTCCTCCCACTGACACCAATGATGGGGCACTATTCCTCCCACTGACACCAGTGATGGGGCACTACTCCCCCCACTGACACCAGTGATGGGGCACTACTCCCCCCACTGACACCAGTGATGGGGCACTATTCCTCCCACTGACACCAATGATGAGGCACTACTCCCCCCACTGACACCAATGATGAGGCACTACTCCCCCCACTGACACCAATGATGGGGCACTATTCCTCCCACTGACACCAATGATGGGGCACTATTCCTCCCACTGACACCAGTGATGGAGCACTACTCCTCCCACTGACACCAATGATGGGGCACTACTCCTCCCACTGACACCAATGATGGGGCACTACTCCTCCCACTGACACCAATGATGGGGCACTACTCCTCCCACTGACACCAATGATGGGGCACTACTCCCACTGACACCAGTGATGGGGCACTACTCCCCCCACTGACACCAGTGATGGGGCACTACTCCCCCCACTGACACCAGTGATGGGGCACTACTCCCCCCACTGACACCAGTGATGGGGCACTATTCCTCCCACTGACACCAATGATGAGGCACTACTCCCCCCACTGACACCAATGATGGGGCACTACTCCCCCCACTGACACCAATGATGGGGCACTACTCCCCCCACTGACACCAATGATGGGGCACTATTCCTCCCACTGACACCAATGATGTGGCACTATTCTTCCCACTGACACCAGTGATGGGGCACTACTCCCCCTACTGACACCAGTGATGGGGCACTACTCCCCCCACTGACACCAATGATGGGGCACTACTCCTCCCACTGACACCAATGATGGGGCACTACTCCTCCCACTGACACCAATGATGGGGCACTACTCCTCCCACTGACACCAATGATGGGGCACTACTCCTCCCACTGACACCAATGATGGGGCACTATTCCTCCCACTGACACCAATGATGTGGCACTATTCCTCCCACTGACACCAGTGATGGAGCACTACTCCTCCCACTGACACCAGTGATGGGGCACTACTCCCCCCACTGACACCAGTGATGGAGCACTACTCCCCCCACTGACACCAATGATGGGGCACTACTCCCCCCACTGACACCAATGATGGGGCACTACTCCCCCCACTGACACCAATGATGGGGCACTACTCCTCCCACTGACACCAATGATGGGGCACTACTCCTCCCACTGACACCAATGATGGGGCACTACTCCTCCCACTGACACCAATGATGGGGCACTATTCCTCCCACTGACACCAATGATGTGGCACTATTCCTCCCACTGACACCAGTGATGGAGCACTACTCCTCCCACTGACACCAGTGATGGGGCACTACTCCCCCCACTGACACCAGTGATGGGGCACTACTCCCCCCACTGACACCAATGATGGGGCACTACTCCCCCCACTGACACCAACGATGGGGCACTACTCCTCCCACTGACACCAACGATGGGGCACTATTCCTCCCACTGACACCAACGATGGGGCACTATTCCTCCCACTGACTCCAACGATGGGGCACTATTCCTCCCACTGACACCAATGATGGGGCACTATTCCTCCCACTGACACCAACGATGGGGCACTATTCCTCCCATTGATACCAACGATGGGGCACTATTCCTCCCACTGACACCAACGATGGGGCACTATTCCTCCCACTGACACCAACGATGGGGCACTATTCCTCCCACTGACACCAACGATGGGGCACTATTCCTCCCACTGACACCAACGATGGGGCACTATTCCTCCCACTGACACCAACGATGGGGCACTATTCCTCCCACTGACACCAACGATGGGGCACTATTCCTCCCACTGACACCAACGATGGGGCACTATTCCTCCCACTGACACCAACGATGGGGCACTATTCCTCCCACTGACACCAGTGATGGGGCACTATTCCTCCCACTGACACCAGTGATGGGGCACTATTCCTCCCACTGACATCAGTGATGGGGCACTATTCCTCCCACTGACACCAGTGATGGGGCACTATGCATCCCACTGACACCAGTGATGGGGCACTATTCATCCCACTGACATCAGTGATGGGGCACTATTCATCCCACTGACATCAGTGATGGGGCACTATTCCTCCCACTGATACCAACGATGGGGCACTATTCCTCCCACTGATACCAACGATGGGGCACTATTCCTCCCACTGATACCAACGATGGGGCACTATTCCTCCCACTGATACCAACGATGGGGCACTATTCCTCCCACTGATACCAACAATGGGGCACTATTCATCCCACTGACATCAGTGATGGGGCACTACTCCTTCCACTGACACCAATGACATGGCACTATTCCTCCCACTGCAAAATTACAGTTATGAAGTAGCAATGAAAATAATTTTATGGTTGGGGGTCACCACAACATGAGGAACTGTATTAAGGGGTCGCGGCATTAGAAAGGTTGAGAACCACTGTTCTAGTGGTTCTACCAATATATTGTTTCCCACAATCGCACTCAAGAAGATATACTACATGAGTGCTGTAACACGTTATTAATCCCTGGATATCATATGTTTTACCGGTAGTATTGGAATGGAAACTCTTAACTGGTTTTTTGTGTGCTCCATTAAAAACGCACAGCATACAATCGATTGCAGGGGTAGAAACCTTTATGTGTGAAATTGAAGGAGAGATTTTTGGGTGGGTTAACAATGTTCGGAGCTAGGATATTTCTTAGCGGTGGGGCTTTCCTGAATGTAATTTCTGGATGACTCGGTAATGATTCACCCAGTACAGGGTCATTCCTAAGAATGGACCAGTTCTTTTTGATGATTCTTGATACCATCCTGTGTTGCACCGAGTAGTTCGTGATAAAGGGACAGAATCTATCGTTATTGCGTTTAATTCTAGGACCAAGAAGGTTCTCTCTATTCAAATTCCCAACTTCTTCAATCGCCTTGTCTAAAACGTCAGTATTATAGCCTTTCTCAACGAATTGTGATTTGAGAATGTTAACTTGGGCAGTATAATCTTCTAATTTATCGCAATTTCTGCGAATGCGTAAAAACTGTCCCTTGGGGATCCCATTTAGCCATCTGGGATGATGGCAACTGGTTTTTGGGATAAAGCTGTTTCTATCAGTGATCTTAAAGAAACTTTGAGTTAAAATACTCGTCCCCTCCCTAAAAAGTGTTAGATCTAAAAAGTTTATTTCATTGTAGCTGTATTCATACGTCAGTTTAATATTGAGATTATAGTTTAAAGTGTTAAAAAAGTTTAACGTACATTCGTCACCTTTCCACAGGAGTAAAATATCATCTATATAGCGTTTATAGAAAATAAGGTCTGGCCAATGTCTAGAGTAAATAATCTCTTCCTCCCAATTGGCCATGAACAAATTGGCTAGGCTGGGGGCAAATTTTGCCCCCATAGCAACGCCAGTGGTTTGTAAATAATATTCATCACCGAACCAAAAGTAATTGTGTGTCATGGCAAAATCCAGGAGTTCTAGAATGAAATTTTTTTGTAATATTGAGATATCCTCTGCTTTATTTAAGGAAAGGTCCACTGCAGCCAAACCGTCCGCGTGTCTTATATTACTATATAGTGACGCTACGTCAGCTGTCACTAAATAAGTAGGATATTGTAAAGTAATATTTTTTATGTCCAATAAAACCTGTTTGGTATCCTTTAGGAATGCAGGAGTACTGATAACCAACGGTTGCAAAAAGAAATCTATGTACTCCCCAATACGCGACGTTAGTGAGCCTATGCCATTCACTATTGGTCTACCCGGGGGTTTAACCGGATTTTTGTGGACTTTTGGTAAGCAATAGAAGATGGGTAATTTGGGAGCAATAGGGCATAGGTAGTCCTTCTCTTTTTTACTCAATTTGCCTTCTTCATACCCTTTTTTCAAAATGCATTTAAGGGCCTTTTTATAAGACATCAGTGGATTATTATGTAATACCTTATACGTATTACCATCCTTCAGAATATCATAGACTTGTATTATATAATCCTTTTTGTCCAAGACCACAACTCCGCCCCCTTTATCCACAGGACGGATAACTAGCTCTTTCTTTTTTAATAAATCATCCTTCAGTTTCTCGATTTCTCTAGCGCCTTTAGAGTCCCAATTATTGATCTTTAATTTTTCTAAGTCACTTAGGACCATGTTCTTAAAAATAGAAATGTGGGAGTGAGCTGGAGGGTTAAAAAGGGAGGCATTCTTAAGATGTGATGATTTTATGTGTATTGAACCTTGATTATTGGTCTGTCGTGTTAGTGGGTTATTAAGAAAATATCTCTTTAAAGCCAAATGTCTGGTAAATTTATGTATTTCTATGAAAGTGTTGAATTTAAGATTAGTACCGGGTGCAAATTTTAAGCCTTTATTCAACAGTACCAATTCTTTATCGGTTAACACTTTACTACTTGAATTAAAGATACCTTCCTTGTTTATGTTCTGCGCTTTTTGTCTGTTGATCCTCTTTCCTCCTCTTCTTCCTCTGCTCATGTATTTCTTTTGTGTGCAGGGCCCCTCCCTAAAAAATGGTCCCTTTGGTATTCAGGATGTATTTGAGGTCTTGAGTGGTGATCCTCATGTGGTTTTCCCATGTGATAGTAGTCATGATTAGGATGTGGGGATTCGTGACGTGATGTGTGTAAATTATTCTGTTTAAAACCCTTTTTATTCCAGTTATTGGCATTAGGTTGTCTGTAGTTCGAGGGGGCTTGGTTATAGGCATATTAATTCTGGATTTGGTTATGTTCCTGCCAGTGTTTCCCATGCCCTCCTCGGTCATTATTTTTATTGCCTTGGTGATATTGTTGGTATTGATTATGATTATAGGGTCTATGGTTGTTACTGTAGTACTGATATGGTTTATACTGATTTGTTGGAAGGGTTCTCATATCACGATAGCCAATGGATGGGCTATAGGAATTTTGTAATGGTGTGAATCTATTCCTAGTTGGAATATTCGGTGAAGGTTGATGCACATTGTCGTGATATGATTGAGATGAAAATTTGGGGATGTGGGGGGGGCTATATGAGTTTCTCCTCCCGCCATTCCCCCTATAATTCAAAATCTCTTTATTTTGTGTAGTTATTCCTACCTCTTGTGGGTTATTTAGAAAGTCATATCTGGTGGCTTCCCATTTAAAAACTTCTTTTTCTCTATAGTCATTTAAATCTCGTGTATACTTTTTCTTCTTTTTAATTCTTTGTTCTTTCTCAGTTTTTTCTAATAGTCTTGCACAATTTTTTTCACAATCCTCAGACAATTGAATGTAACAAAACTAAAAAAAAAAGTGCACTTTTTTTTGCGCAGTGTTAGTTTTAAAAAATAGTGTTCCTGCACATATAAAAGTGTATTTTTTTTCTGTAATTTGTCCTGTTTAAAATGACACGAAAATTAAGATTCTGATACAAAGCATTGAACAGTTAATTGCAAATGAAATCGTTTTTAAATTTTGTGCTTTTTTCAATGTGAAACATGTAAAATATATGTTAACGGTGTAAAAATATTAACAAAAAAAGCAAACACAAAACAAAAATAAAAAAGTTTGAATTATTGATATATAAAGAGGACCTCCTGCGCTCAGAACCTAATATAACTATAAAGGCAGCTAACACCTGCAGCTTATTACCTAAAAGAGAAAAAAGCAAAAATACAAAAAATAGGTGTAGTGCTCTCTAACAAAACAGTGACTAGAATCCCCAGTAGGGAATAATAATGTGACAAATGGTAGAAAAAACAACCAAAAAAATGTGATCCATTAATGGATAAATAACACAAGTGAATAACCACAATACAATGTATTGATATGTAGTGAAAACACACCTGTGATCCCAGCACTGGGAAATAAATCCTGCACAAAAAGTGACAAACAAGTGCTCCGTGTCCAAACACTCAAATCAAATAACAAATATATAAATATATAAACCCCTAAAATACAGTTGATCCAATAATCTACAAAATGGTGAAAAAAAAAATGTATATATATAAATCTTTTTTTTTTTATAACCCTGGTAACGTTAGCTGTGTAAAGTCACGTTAAAAACGTGAGTTTTTCAGCTATTTTTTAGCGTTTTTGCATTAGCGTTTAGCTGCATTTTCCCGCCCTTTTCTGTGATTGCTTTTTTTTTACCAAAAAGAATGTTTTACTAGTTGGAGAAAAAAACCGTCAAAAGCCAAAAACAGCCGCTGTAAAAGCGTCCAGTGTGCATGAGGACTTATAGTGGGACTGTGGTAGTGCTGCGGGCAATCTGACACTAACTGATGCTGGGGAGTGGGGGAACTAACTAAATGACATCTCCAGTGACACCGATACAGTGATCAGTGCTAATACTATTTATTAGTACTAATGACACTTGTTGAGAAAGGGGTTAACATTTAAGGTGCAATCAAAGGGTTAACTGTGTACTTAATGTGTAATGTGTGCGGTTTTCACTAAGAGATGTATTTGTTTTTGCAGGGAGAAAAGAAAAAAAAGGAGGCGCATGGCTGCTCTCTGTACAGAGCCCTATGCTGTTAGTAAACACAGGGCTCTGTGCTGTCATTCGCTAAGCCGATCAGCAGGTCTCAGCCATAAATCATTGGCTTGGACCTGCAGCGAATGACAGCACAGACGGGGCGGCTTGCGCCCCCTACCCAGATATGCCGGTTGGCTTACATATACATGATCTGGAGAAGAGAGTCCGACTTGCCGCAGGTAAATGTACATGTGGCAGTCGGCAAACTGGTTATAGTAGGCTGGGAAAGTCAACAATCTACTGAGAAACAATTCATTACGTTTTATTGTTCCATTTATGCTGGATTCATACATAAGGCATGTTTGGTCAGAGTGAGATGGACTTTTAATGTCTAAAAGAATTTGAATAAATGTATGTCTTTTAACATTGGTGGATATTGTAGGGACAGACTAAAACATTTAATGTGAAAATGGCTTAATGTAGCTTAACGTGTAATAAACTGCCTAAATCTCAATCAATTGACTTGAAACTTTGCACATCCCACATTCTCAACATCCCAAACATGTCCTAGAAGTTTCATAGATTTCAGCCTTCCACAAAGAAAATGGGGGACATTAAGCTTTTTTTTTGGGGAGCTTAATGTAGCTTAATGTACAAAAAAGAGCCTAGATGTCGACCAATTTCCCCCAAACTTCACACAATAGAAGACTCTATCAATGGAAACAAATTCTGAAAATTTCAGGTCATTTGGTAAATCGCTCCAAAAGTTATTCACATTAAGCTATATTTTACAGTGCTAAAACATTTAATGTGAACAGCTTAATGTAAAAAGAGCTTATCGTAACATTACGTGCCTAAATCTCAATCAATTGACTTGAAACTTTGCACAGCCCAAGTTCTCAACGTCCCAAACATGTCCTAGAAGTTTCATAGATTTCAGCCTTCCACAAAGAAAATGGGGGACATGAAGCTTGTTTTTTGGGGAGCTTAATGTGGCTTAACGTACAAAAAAGAGCTTAGATATTGACAAATCTCCCCCAAACTTCACACAATAGAAGTCTCTATCTATGGCAACATATTCTGAAACTTTCAGATCATTTGGTAAATCACACCAAAAGTTATTCACATTAAGCTATATTTTACAGTGCTAAAACATTTAATGTGAACAGCTTAATGTAAAAATAGCTTAACGTACCATAATGTGCCTATTTGAAAAGGGGCTGTGACGTTAAAGACCTGAGTCAAAGAAGAAAAATGAGATTTGGACCTCTGCAGAAAGAAAGTATTAACAACCGGACCTCCATGAATTTTAATTCAGTACCCGTGATGTAGATTCTTGTATTTTGTGAAGTTTGGGGGAAATTGGTAAACATCTAAGCTCTTTTTTGTACGTTAAGCCACATTAGGCTCCCCAAAAAACAAGCTCAATGTCCCCCATTTTCTTTGTGGAAGGCTGAAATCTATGAAACTTCTAGGACATGTTTGGTAAGTTGAGAACTTGGGCTATGCAAAGTTTTAAGTCAATTGATTGAGATTTAGGCACATTATGGTACGTTAAGCTATTTTTACATTAAGCTGTTCACATTAAATGTTTTAGCACTGTTTAATATAGCTTAATGTGAATAACTTTTGGTGTGATTGACTAAATGATCTAAAATGTTCTGAATATGTTGCCATTGATAGAGTCTTCTATTGTGTGAAGTTTGGGGGAAATTGGTCAACATCTAACCTCTTTTTTGTACGTTAAGCTACATTAAGCTCCACAAAAAACAAGCTTAATGTCCCCCATTTTCTTTGTGGAAGGCTGACATCTATGAAACTTCTAGGACATGTTTGGTAAGTTGAGAACTTGGGCTGTGCAAAGTTTTAAGTCAATTGATTGAGATTTAGGCTGTTTATTACACGTTAAGCTACATTAAGCCACTTTCACATTAAATGTTTTAGTCTGTCCCATATTGTAGAATACTTGGATCCTTGTTTGTTACTCCTGGTGTTATCGCCTACAAATGTTAGTATCCAGTTATATTTTCTGCATTTAGGAATGCATCCGGATCTTTTTAAAACAATCTACTGAGCTGCCCAGAAATAAATTGAAGGAGTCGGTTCTAGATTTGTACAGCTCTTACTGTGAAGAAGCCTTTCCGTATGTGAAGGTTATATCGCTTTTCCTCCAGATTCACCAGTGAATGTAAATATCACAGATTATACTGACAATGCTTCTATACATCCTTTTCTTCATTACAGATGACATGAGCTCAATGAGCACCTGAAGATAGGGATGTACATAGTGCATACAAAGATATGTGATGACAGAGACACGGATTATACAAATTCCAACACCTGGAAATCAGTGGACCATTATGTTGCAGGATGAGGATAAGTCATGGTTACCTCTTTGCAGACACAGCGCTCCAGGCTCATGGGAGGTGAAATCGCTGATGCTGACGTACAGTTTTTCACCATGCTTCACAGATGGGATGTTCAGAGCTTCCACAAAACTAGCAGGAAATTGTCCTACAACCAAGAAAAAGAAATTTCATTACAATTACAGTGGATCTAAATTTAAAAAAAATTAAAGATTTGCTACATTGTAATGAACATTTAGGGCCCATTCGGGCAGAAACAGACACCTGTCACAATAAACCGTAGCTTTTTACTGTCCTGCAGCTGTCCGCTTTACCTGCAGTGAGCTGACAGTAGGAGGCAGTGTGGTGCTTGATTCAGCACATCATACAGCTACCTTTTTTTGTTGAACAAACTTTATTTGAAGTGCAAAAAAATGACACTTCGCTCATGTCACTGCACAGCAGCTTGGTGCGCTGCTGTACAGTGATATGCAATCCTCTCCCGTGCACTGTGATAAAATACAGCATGTCTGCCTTTTATTGCAGATCACTGCAGTGCAGCTCCTGGCTGCATTTCAGTGTGAATAGGACACAGAAAAAAAAATGTTTTCAAACAGTAAACTGCATTTTTCAGTTCAGAAAAATGCTAGTCACCACACTAGTGTGAATTGGCCCTTAGAAATGTTAATTGTGCCTAAGCAGTACTCTAAAAATGTGACCTATTGTCTTGAAATTCCTCTTGAAAAACGGCAGGGCACTTCCTGGTATACAAGTGTGCCTAGGCATTTGTGTTTATATGTAAAGACACCCCCACGGCCAAGGGCCTAGTCCCGGGAATGGTATGTATGCCCATGCCTAACCCTGAATAAAAGGGGAGGTGCATCCAAAACCAAAGCACTACAGAAAGAACCCCAAACAAAAAAGGATATAGCACCTCAAAGGCTAGTCAGTAATATAAATGTATTAAAGATGTAAAAAATCACATATATAATCATGCAATGCACGACCCTGTTCCTATCCATCCCCCCCCCCTTCCAACACTCCACCCCCACACCAATAACCCCCACCATTATCCCATACAACCCCAACCCTTCCTCCCAGGGCAACCCCATTACCCCCACAAACCCCCCCTCCCTAAACTAGAGCATCAAAATCTGACCTCCCACCCCTCCCTATAATCCTTAAAATTCCCCTGGGGGATTTTTTCCACTCTCACAAGATAGGGGGATTTTAAGGAATATAGGGAGGGGTGGGAGGTCAGCTTTTGGTGCTCTGGTTTGGGGGGGGGGGATGTGGGGGTACTGGGGTTGCTCTGGGAGGGAGGGTTGGGGTTGTGTGGGATAATTGTGGGGGATATTGGTGGGGGGGTGTGGAGTGTTAGAAGGGGTGGATAGGAACAGGGTACGTACATTGCATGATTATATGATATGTGTTATATATATATTTTTTACGTCCTTAATACATTTCTATTGCTGACTAGCCTTTGGAGGTGCTATATCCTTTTTTGGGAGAGTCTTTCTGTACTTTTGTGTTTACAGCCTCCTAACTGTATATCTGCAATGTGAGATCTAAGGAACTGCTACCTCTGGTTATGCC